>NC_141625.1:7356166-7597770 GCF_047967505.1 Dipteris shenzhenensis
AAATTGAACCCTGTTTGAACCCACATTTCACACATGGAAACACCACGCTAGGGGGTATTTTTCCAAGCATTTTCACACCATTTTGGCATCCCTAGCACTCACTCATTTGCACCCCCATGTGGGCCTCGTTTCGCACAAATTCGCTCATATCTTCATGCCGTAACCTCTGATTAACGATCTGTCTGCACCAGCACATTTCCCTACACACGTAGAACAATCTTGGGCACTTAGTTAACACAACAATCAATACAAAAACTAACACCACTCTAACCCTCCCAATAACACTACATCCACACCCGCACTTGTGGCAGAGACACCCTTGGCCAACGCCTTCGACTCCAATGCTCACCACATCAACATATAACTCCCTTGCAACCACCACCCCTGCCAATCCTCTACCTCGAATCCCCCCTGACATTCAACAACTCCCTTTAACTCCTCCACGCCCCAACATGGTTGGACACCGTCATGACCATGATGGGGATATCGACTCGATACAGAGGCTGGCAATTTCTTCAATCGAAGAAATAACAACAATCAAGGATGACGCCCCTTGGGAAAACTAGAACTTCCCAAATATAATGGTAGGGGAGACCCAGCGCAGGTGGTGATCAATCCCATGAAACCAAGGTGGCTTGGTTTCCCATGACCTTAATTGATGAGGTGTCTGAATTGTACCTAGACCTTCTCGTGGAAGAACATGCCACCTGGGACCTACTTCAAACAGAATTCAAACGACGCTTTCAAACGGAGAGGCTACAAGATGATCCCGCTCTCCAACTCATCAAGATCGAACAAGGTCGGAGATAAGATGTACGCACGTACCTGGGTAAGATGAAACAATTAATTGCCAAATGTGACCCACGGCCAGATGCAAAGTACCTCATGGCATGGTTCATAGCAGGTCTAAGAAAGAAAATCCAAAAGGATATGAAAAAGATAAGCAGCTATGAAACATTCAGTGCTGCTCATGCGTGCTGCTCATGCAGCAGCCATTGACATCGAGGATGGCATGACCGACTCAGACACTAGCAGTGATGACAACATGTTTGATACACGAGATAAGTGCTCGAAAAAGGGTAAATCAAAGGACAATACTGAAACATCCAATGAAGATTGCCTAGAGGCCATGACCATGAAGCTGAAAGAAGATATGATGCAGGCCATGGATCAAAAACTCCACTTGTCTCAACCGCCAACTTAGACATATCCACGGCGAGAAAATGTCTGGTGTCCACACTGCCTGGCAAATCATACAGCAAATGAGTGCCCAGTCCTTAGAGCCAGGATCACTGCACAAGCAAATCCACCGCCAAGGTTGTGGTGCCATATCTGTGTCATCGGTGGCCATAATGAGAACAGTTGCATCTTCAACATGCGCAACAACCCGCCTCAACCTCAACAATACCAAGCGGCACCCATGCCAGTATACAAGCAACCGGCACTTGCACAAGTGCCCCCAGCTTCGAGACTAAATCCTGTTCCCATTCAGACACAAGTCCCATAATTACTCAGAAATCCAAATCCACGACCATATCCAAGAGCACCAAATCCAGCTCCTCAGGCAGTTCCAATACATTAATTACAAGCCAAGGAAGTAGACTCATTATTTGAGTATGAAGCAGAGTACCCAGTGTACTATGTAGAAGGTGCAGAGGGTCTAATACCAGTTTATGCAAATCAAGTACGACCCAACACATTTTGAGCACCAATCAAGTGCTACGGTTGTGGAGAAAATCACCGGATCACAGAGTGCCCTCATCGTGGTAGCCCAGCTACTTTCCAACCACTCTGCAGAGATTGTGGCATAGGACATGCCTGTATGGATTGTCCCATGAAAAATAAGATCCCAGAACAAACAAAGGTTAAGCCTGACGTCCCCATCGGCATCATTGGGGTGGACCATCAAAGTCTGGGTCCGACAAGTGTAAAATCACAACCTGTAAATGTAATTACACGCCAACAGAAAGAGGCCACCAAGGACCCTAACATTCCAATCCAACTAAAGCGACTTCTGAAAAAGAAAGCACAAGTGCCTCCACCTCTGCCAAGCAATAAGCAGTCGAGCTCATCCACATCAACTCTCGAGCCTCAAATGAAAGAAGCTCCATACCCAAATGCAGAGGTGGAGAAGGCTCATTTTCAGGCACTTCAACAATGGGTACAAAAGGAACAAGCCCAATTTGAGGCTGAGAAACAAGCTCAATTTGAGGCCGAGAAGCAAGATCAAGACCCAATCCATGACTTGGCCCCACAAAGTAATGATACTGTACTCGAGCCTTTGTTCCAACAACAGACTCCACAATAGAATGTACCGCCACGTCAACTTGAAGGAGCCGCATTCTCTAGCATCCTGAGTTGCCCTGTGTCAATTCCCATCAGAATCCTCCTACGGAACTGTCCCAATCTCTGGGAGAGTTTCAAAGGATGGATTGAACTCGCAAATCCCCCTCCACCTATGAATGACATTGAAGATATCCCTGTGCGGATGGGTGAAAGAGATGACATACGCAACATTACTATGCCTTTGATCCACAAGGCATATAATGAAGTCCAAGCCATAGTGGATGGTGGAGCAGGTGTAAATGTCCTATCAAAGGAGCTCTACGAAGAATGGGGTCTCCCACCAATGCAAAAGGCTAATTTTAACATACGCCTTGCCGATGATTCACGGGCCAAACCCTTGGGAATAGTGAATGGCGTGTCCACAAAGATCGCAAGAGTCTGCTTTTCCCTTCAATTCACAATCTTGGATCTCCCCAAAAAATCCTATCAAATCTTACTGGGACATCCTTGGTTATGAGAAGCATCAGTCCTCCATGACTGGGGAACTGATAGACTGACAATCCAGAATAGAGACACTGCAGTCAGGGTGAATGTGGGGACAGGAGCTATTAAACCAATTGTGCCTAGAGCATTGGATGACACATCTTCCACGACAATCTCATGCAAATCAACTCCCCTGCAACAGCATGCCATAACGGGTGACTCACAAAGCAATGTCAATAACTAGATACAAACATTGGAAACCATCGACAACTGCCATTCATTAGACCCCATCTTCTCACAGATCGATGCTAAGGCGCTACAAGTAGATCCTCCACTCCAACATGAAGAACCAATAGATCTAGAGATGCCATTCTTTATGGCTGACCTCGAGTGGGATAATGAACCTAAAGAAGGTACCCATACCAATGATGACTCAGATTTTCCTTGGGACCTTGAAACAGAGGCTGCAAATGCTGAAATTGAAGGTCAAACCTTTGATAATGACTTAGCCATTTTGCATGCCCTAATGGCAGTCGAGCTTCCAAAAGTTGAACCTTCAAAGTTGAATAATAGTAGAAGATCCTGCAAGAAAGCTGAAGGAGGAAATCGTAGAAAAGCCAAGGCCGAGCACTTTAATGAAATCGAATGAGTCCAATCAAGGATCATCGAATTGTACCTTGCAAAGTCAACTCCCTCAAAATTAGAACCACCGCCTCTTGAATGGTGGTCCCCTGAGGGACTGGAAGGAATATGTGCAGCACATGAACCCTTACTTGGAAACACCTTACCAGTGGAAAAGTTACCCCACAGTTCCGAACATAAGAAGTTTCAAAAATATAAGCCACATGTGCGAATGAAGCTCGATCAAGAGACTTCATAAAAAGGAAGAAAAGAAGAGCCTAACAAATTAATAAATGCAACTATGCCACCCAGTACACATTATACATGTCAAGCTAGTTCAACCCCAGCCCTTGAAGGGGAGGGAGAAAATTTGGTCTTCATTGGGAAACAACTTCGTTAAGAAGATGAAACCAAACTCAAAGAACTCTTAATGGAATACCGTGAGTGCCTAGCATGGTCATACAAAGAGATGAAAGGAATCTCACCAGAAGTGGCAGTACACACGATACCTATAAGGGAAGGTGCTCACCTTAAGGTATGTGGACCTTATCATACAAATCCTAAATATGGCACCATGGTTTATGATCATGAGCTGGAAAAACTACTAGATGCCGGATTCATCTACGAGATAGAGCACATTGATTGGGTTTCACCCATTGTCATTGTGCCTAAATGCAACAAGAAGCTCAGAATATGCGTAAACTTAAAAAATGTGAATGCCGCCACAATTAGGGATCACTATCCCCTACCCTTAATAGAAACAGTGTTGGAAAAGGTGGCAGGATCCAAAATATATAGCTTCTTGGATGGCTTCAATGGCTATAACCAAGTGCAAATTGCTCCCCAAGACCAATCAAAAACAGCATTTGCTACAGAATGGGGTATTTTTGTATATAGAGTCATGCATTAGGCCTTTGTAATGCCCCAATTACATTCCAGCGAGTCATGTTCACAGCTTTCAAGTCATTTTTTAATAAGTTTTTACAGGTGTTCTTGGATTATTTGTGCATCCATTCAAACAAACAGGACCACTTCAAATGTCTTGAAGAAGTACTAATCAAATGCAGGGAGTATGGCATCTCCCTAAATCCAACAAAATGCTAGTTCATGGTCACCCACGGAGTTGTTTTGGGACACATCGTCTCTCAACATGGGATTGCAACTGACATGGACAAAATCAAAATCATCATGGAATTGCCTCCTCCTACAAATTCCAAAGGTGTACAGGTCTTTATGAGACATGCTGACTATTATAAAAGATTTATATTGCGGTATGCCATGATAGCTAGACCACTTTACAAATTATTAGTGGAGTTCTTATGGACCGAAGAGTGCGACCAAGCCTTTGAGCTTTAAAGGTGGCGCCTAATCACAGCCAGGGATGTTTTTATCAAAGCTATGCTTATATATTAATATAAAATGTTGGTGAAAGTTTTCACAATCATTGTTTTAGTTTCACAATATTAGTAGAATGTAGTACTTTTTTACATATATTCTTTAGAATTTTGAAGGAAAAAATTTAAATCCTGGTGAAACTCTAAATTTTTTTACATAAAAGTTTCAAATTTTGGCGAATATTTTGAAGATTTATTTTTATTTGGGCATACTAACTTTCAACACCAATATAAAATTTTAGCTTCTTAACGAAACCAACTTGAAAAAATCATCCATGATCACAGCACCCATCCTTATATCTCCCAATTGGGATATTGATTTTCATGTTCATACTGATGGATCCAAGTATGCAATTGGGAGTGTGCTTTGTCAACCTCGTGAACATAAGAAAGATTACCCTTCGACTTCACTAGCAATGATGTAGAGATCAACTATACAACAACAAAAACAGAAGCCCTAGCAATGGTGTATAGTGTAAAGAAATTTTGACACTATCTACTCGCAAATGATTTTGTCTTCTACACCGACCATCAAGCATTGCTTTATCTTGTGAACTGTCCGTGTTGTTGAGATATCGAGCTCCACTCATGATATGCTAGGGTGACCGTTGTGCATTTATGTCACCGACTTGTTAGCTACAGATGCGGTTGGTACACCGCCCATGAATAATAGCTAGATGATAGCTATCCTTATGTACTCTAGTTCGTGGCCCAATTAGTATGCCACCTTAGTTAGCTGAGTTTGGTTTGAGACCCACATATAGGGTTCTTCTATTTCTTTGTACTAGAGTTCTTTTGGCTTTCACAACTAAGAAGAGAAAAATTCAGCCTCCACCTTTGTGTGTATTCCCCCATTATGTATGTGAGAAAGCTGCAAGTGAGACTCCTTCCTTCTTTCCCACTATCTTCACATGGTATCAGAGCCTGGTTTGTGGTAAGGAGCTCAAGAAAGCAAACCAAGTTCGCGGTGTCCTGGTAAGAGGACCACTGTTGCTTTCCTTTTTCAAGTTTGGGAGCAAATCTCTGTAGGTAGCACAACCGAAAAGTGCAAGAGTGCATTGTCTTATATTGAGACGCCCTTCGCAGTGTGGCGAGAGGGCAGTATATGCTGCGGGCCAGGGCAAAGCCCTAGGTGACTTTATTTTTCTAATTTGAGGCCATTTCAGGGCCCATTTTGGAGGCGGAAGTTCTTTGCAAGCACTGAGAAAAAGGCCGTGTTTTTGCTGTGCAACCACTGCTCCGCAGGTCGGTGAAAAGTTGTTGTAGAAATTGCATCGTATGCCTGTGCGCAGAGATATTGGGAGTTACAAAATCATCCTTATTGCTTGTTCATGCAAAATCATCACTAGGAAGTGACTGTGTGGTCAAATACCACTTTCGTCAGTTTTGTAGATTTGCCCTTGTGAGGCAGAAGCTGTGTTTTTTGTAGTGACAGAATATTTTGCAGTGTTCTATAATGGCGTCTGATTCTCTTTCATAGATTGTCACTGAAAAGCTTGACAAGAACAACTTCCAAGCATGGAAGTTTAGAATGATGAATTTCCTTATGGGAAAAGGCTATTTGGAGTTCATTACAAGAAATGAAGAAGAACCAATTCTTCCTAATGTTCCCAATCAACAGGAAATGCACCCATTTAAAGGATGGCATGAGAGAGCCAAAAACGTTATGTACTGGCTGTCTATCACTATTTCAGATTCTATGATTGTGCATATTCATGATGCAAGTACGCCAAAGGAGGCATGGGATACTTTGGCAAAAATGTACATCACAAATACGCAAGCCAAGAAAATGCAGCTCAAGCAGGAGTTCCACAATGTGCAGAGAGAAAATATGAGCATCAATGACTACCACATGAAGGTGAAGAAAATTGCAGATGCACTTGCTTCCATTGGGTCGCCAGTGGAAGATGATGATTTAGTTTCTATGATCTTGAATGGTCTAGGAATGGATTATGCACAGTTCTAGACATCCATTGCCATGTGTGAAAAATTTCCTGATTTTGAGGAGTTGTTTGTTCTTCTAATTTCTGAAGAGTAGAGAAATGGTGGTGCATCTTCTTCAGGAGGAACTTCAAAAGAAACTGTCTTCTACTCAAATGCTAGAAGAGGTGGAGGCAAAGGTAGAGCAGGCCGATCTGGAGGCCGTGCTAGAAATCAAAATATGCAACAAACTCAAGAAAACCAATCCTATGGAGGAGGACGTGATAACTCTAGAGGCAGGAGGAGACAAAGAGGTTGTGGTGGATGGCAGAGAGGCCAAAATGCAAACAGCAATGTTGAATGCTACTACTGTGGTAAAATGGGTCATATGGCTAAAGACTGCTATAAAAAGCAAAATGACATCATGAATGGAAAATTGCAGCAAGGGAATTATGCATCTTCTAGTAGACAGGGTGATGACAGAAATGAGCATCTATTTATGGTGCAGCACATGAACAATTCTGTGACAAGTGCAAAAGAAAGAAATGATGTGTGGTATGTTGACTCAGGTGCGTCAAACCACATGACAAGTCATGCAGAATGGATGCAGGATGCAAGGAAAATGGAAAGTCTAGGATTTGTGGAGACTGGTGATGATACTGCACATCCTATTGTGCAGATTGGTAAAATTCCTTTGTCTATGCAGGATGGGAAAAAGAAATACCTGTCTGATGTATTTCATGTCCCGAATATCACCAAGAACCTGGTTTCTATTGGTCAAATGGTTGAGCAAGGCTTGCAGGTCAGATTTAATCCTCATGGATGCTTTGTTGAGGATATGAAAAATAACGGTCGCTTGATAGCAAAAGGAAAGAAGAAGGGCAGGATGTTTACGTTGGATGTGGACATGCCTGAATTGAGTGCAGCAATGTTTGCACATGGGACCGGTGTAGTTGCAGATATTGATATCTGGCATAAACACATTGGTCATGTTAATGTACAGTGACTTAAATCAATGCAGGCCTAAAATATTGTTGCAGGATTGCCTAAATTCAAGGTTGTAGAAATGCATAAGGTACGTGAAGCCTGTCAATTTGGAAAACAGGCAAGGAAACCATTTCCTAGATATGTTCAAGAGAGTAAGAAGCCATTGGAATTAATCCACTCTAATGTGTGGACTACTAAAGTTGCATCTATTGGAGGCTGTCATTATTTTGTCACTTTTATTGATGACTACAGCAGAAATGTTTGGGTGTATTTTATGAAAAAGAAAAGTGAAGTGTTTGGGCATTTCAAAGCTTTTAAAGCTATGGTTGAAAAAGAAACAGGCCTGCAAATAAAATGCCTAAGGTCAGATGGAGGGGGAGAGTACCTCTCAAATGAGTTTGCAAGGTTCCTGCACGAGCATGGCATAAAGCAGCAATATTCATGCAGTCATACCCCACAGCAAAATGGACTTGCAGAAAGGAAAAACAAGCATATTGGAGAGGTATCTGGACCCATTCTAAATGAAAAAGACCTACTAGATTATTATTGGGCTGAAGCAATTGCTACAGTAGCTTACATAATGAACAGGACTCCCACTGCAGCAATACATGGCATGACGTCAGAGGAGATGTATACTGGACCAAATATTTCTCATTTGAAAAATTTTGGTTGCATTGCCTATGTTCATGTGCCAGATGAGTTGAGGTCCAAGTTGGATCCAAAAGCTGAGAAGTGCATCTTTATTGGTTATTCTCTGCAGCAGAAAGGGTATAGATGCTACAACCCTTCTACTCGTAAGTTTACAGTGAGCAGAGATGTTGTTTTTGATGAGATGAGCAGCTGGTATAAACTAGTAAATGTGATTGATGATGTAGATGCACAAAATGGTAATGCTACACAGAATTTGTAGCAGCAATCACAAAATATTAGTGGACCTGCAGTGTCCTCTAGCAGTGGTTCACATACTTCGCCATGGATAGGCAGATTGAGATAAGGAGAATCTCCTCAAAACAATGCAGATAGTGGTATGCAGGTATCACGAAAAGGAAAAGAGAAGGTATATCAGCCCATGTTTGATGTGAATGCAGGTCACTCTTATGTGGATGGTGAATCCAGTGGCTCAGAACAGAGCATTGATGATGAGTTGGGTATTCCTTCTATTGTTACACCTGGAGTAAGGAAGACCAGGGATGTTTTGAGAGCACCTGGAAGTGAGCCTATCTTGCGCAAGTCTACGAGAGCTAGGTATCCTGTGGATAGGCTGAAATATGATGAATTTACAACCATTCACTATGCCTATATGGTCAAAGTGATACAGGAACCAGAACCCACTTCTTTTGAGCAAGCCATGGGAAAAGAAAAACAAGAGAAAGCCATGGATAAAGAAATGGATGCCTTGGAAGCAAATGCTACATGGGAATTTGTGCCTTTGCCTAAAGACAAGAATACAATTGGTTGTAAGTGGGTTTATAAGGTGAAGCACAATGCAAATGGTTCTGTGAACAGATATAAGGCAAGATTAGTTGTCAAGGGGTATGCACAGACATATGGCATTGATTATGAAGAAACATTCAGTCCAGTTGCAAGGATGGCAACCGTAAGAGTAGTCATTGCTATGGCTGCATCAAAGGGATGGTCTTTACATCAGATGGATGTAAAGAATGCCTTCTTGCATGGTGATTTGCAAGAAGAGGTCTTTACGGAGCAGCCACCAGGTTTTGTTCATGCTGTTCATCCTGAGTTTGTTTGCAGGTTGAAGAAAGCCTTGTATGGCTTGAAGCAAGCACCTAGTGACAAGATAGGATAGTATCTTGTCACTATTAGCTTTCAAATTTCCAAGGCAGATTTCTCACTTTATGTGAGAAAAATAGAGAAAGGTATTATGCTGCTTGTCATTTATGTTGATGATTTGATCATCACAGGTGATAGTGATGAAGATATCCTTCATGTGAAAATGCTATTGAAGCAGAAGTTTGAGATGAAGGATTTGGGAGAGCTGCGTTATTTGTTGGGCATTGAGGTGATTAGATCACCAAGTGGGATATGGCTCTTGCAGAGGTAGTATGGATTGGACATGCTGTCCAAATATGGGATGACAGGCTATAAGCCTATTTCAATTCCTTTGGAGTAGAATGTGAAGCTGAGCATAGATGCAAGTGAGCTTCTAGAAGACCCTACTATGTACAGACGTATAGTAGGAAGTTTGATTTATATGACTATTACCAAGCTAGATTTGAGCTATGTTGTTGGATTGGTAAGTCAGTTTATGCAGGCTCCAAGGAAACCGCATTCGGATGCAGCTAGACGCATGGATACACTGATGCTGATTGGGCTGGTAGTATTTCTGATAGATGATCTACCAATGGATATGTGTTCTCTTTTAGGAGTGCTACAGTCACTTGGAGTAGCAAGAAACAACCTACAGTTGCCTTGTCGAGAATAGAGGCTGAGTACAGGGGTGTAACAATGGCTGCATGTGAGGTAGCTTGGTTGCATAAGCTACTTTATGATATGCATCAGTTTATAGATGGGCCAATTGTCATTTATTGTGACAACATGAGCTATATACACTTGGCAAATAACCCAGTCTATCATGCTAGAACAAAGCACATTGAGGTGCATTATCACTATGTGCGGGAGAAGGTTTTACTAGGTCTTATTGATCTAGTTTATGTCAGCACAGAGGATCAGGTAGCTGACATATTCACGAAGTCATTGGGCATAGAGAAGCTGCACAAGTTAAGAGACCTGGTTGGTGTGCAGGAATTGGGATTGAGCTCGAGGGGGAGTGTTGAGATATCGAGCTCCACTCGTGATATGCCAGGGTGACCGTTGTGCATTTATGTCACCGACTTGTTAGCTGCAGATGCGGTGGGTACACGCCCATGAATAATAGGTGGATGACAGCTATCCTTATGTACTCTAGTTCATGGCTCAGTTAGTATGCCACCTTAGTTAGCTGAGTTTGGTTTGAGAACCACATATAGGGTTCTTCTATTTCTTTGTAGTAGAGTTCTTTTGGCGTTCACAACTAAGAAGAGAAAAACTATTTTCAGCATCAACCTTTGTGTGTATTCCCCCATTGTGTATGTGAGAAAGCCGCAAGTGAGACTCCTTCCTTCTCTCCCACTATCTTCACATGTGTACCACAGGAAGAATAACCAGATGGCTCCTCTTGCTTCAAGAATTCAACTTCAAAATAGTGGTCTGCAAAGGTGCCCAACACTACATTGCCGATCACATGTCTCGAGTCAACAAGTCAGGAGAAGAAGCCACTGGAGTAGAAGACGACTTACCAGATGCCACACTATTTCAAATAGATGTTGTCCCAGAATGGTGCGGAGATATCATTGGGTACATGATGATAGGAAGACGACCCCCTAACATGAAAGCAGTAGATGCCAAAAAATTGATTCTAAAGGCTGCACCCTATCAACTCATTGCAGGACAACTGTACAAGATGGGCAAGGACCAGATATTAAGAAGATGTGTAATGCCTCATGAGATCATGCCAATCTTGAGTGAAGTCCATGAAGGCATTGCAGGAGGACACTTCCAAGGGGAAGCCACAGCAAGAAAAGTTCTCGTCGTAGGCTACTGGTGGCCAACACTGTGGGTAGATGCCTATGAATATGTAAAAGGCTGTGATGTATGCCAATGGACTATTAAACCACAACACAAAGAATTCAATCCCCTAACACCAATTGTTACACAAAAACCATTTGAAAAATGGGGGATTGACTATGTGGGTCCCATACATCCAGCAGCAAAAAGAACACAGGCACGCTATATCACTGTGGCCACTGATTACTTTACAAAATGGGCTGAAGCTAAAGCAGTCAGAAAGGCAGATGCCAGAAGCACATCAAGATTCTTATACGATTCAAATGTGATCACCCGATTCAGATGTCCCATTGAAGTTGTGTCAGATAGAGGCACACATTTTGTCAATGAAGTAATCCAATAACTCTTCTCCGGCTTCATGGTAATCCATAGAAAAAGCACACCCTACTACCCCCAAGGGAATGGACTGGCAGAATCCACCAAAAAAATAATATGCATTATCCTCACTAAGGTAGTAGAACCACAACATTCTGATTGGGCAGAGAAACTGAATGCTGCCTTATGGGCATACAGAACCACATTCAAGGTCAGTACAGGGAACACACCTTTTCAATTGGTGTACGGCCTTGAAGCTGTGGTCCCACTTGAATTTGTAATACCAAGTCTACGCATCGCAATACAAGAATGCATGGGATAACATGAATCCTTGAAAGAAAGGCTCTATCAGTTGGAGAAGCATACAGAGATAAGACTAGTCGCCTACCATGCCAGGACAACAGAAAAACGTAGAAGAAAGGCATGGTTTGATAGAAATCTGAAAGCTAAAGACATCAAGGAATGCGACTTAGTCCTGTTATACAATGCCAAAGTACACAAGGGGAAACTAAAGTATCTAGGTCAAGGACCATACTGAGTACGAAAGATGAATCCCATCGGAGTTGTGCTGCTAGAAACATTGGATGGAATCCAATTCAACGCAATAGTAAACGAGAGCCACCGACTGAAGCGCTACTATATCAACACGCAAGACATACCCGACAAAAGTGAAGCTTTGGGAAACAAAGTCTTCCTTAGATAGGATTAGATTGTATCACAAGCACTCACTAGCATATGCACGTTTTTGCACATATAATTTCCACTAGATTGTTACACGCACACTCACTGGCATATGCATGTTTTTGCACATGTAGGAAGACCTAATCAATTTCGTATTAGGGATGATTGAGTCTTAGTTTCCCTATTAAATCCCACAAATAAGCATATATTTAGATAGATCACATGCACTCACATGATTTTGCATAGGCACATAATAGATTGCATCAATAATAGTATCACACACTTTCATTCCATACTCTCAAAGCATGCAATGAATTCACAAGCAGTACAAGAAGCTATGCCAAAACTCAAGATGAATTGGCAAAAGAGTCTGCAGCCTCCACAACGAGACCCCCGCCAAACATCACAGCCGTCTCCTATATGCAAAAATATCAGACTTGTTGGAAAGCTGAAAGGAAAGGAAAGAGTGGACACAAACTCAAAATACTTGCATTACTTGGTTGTAGAATGAAGAAGAGTGAGGTCCTTAAGTAGGCACCTCATACATGCTCACTGACATCACTGATGACCTCAGAGCTCCACAATCATCTCCTCAATCTGCTCCTAGATTCTCTCAATCATCCTATGTGGCTCTCCACCACCTAACTATGCTTGTAAGCACCTAACTGTGCCTCTAGCACTCACACATAGAAACATAAGGTGTGCCTGAGGCATACACCTTGAGATATCCCAACAAACCCCCCCTCAAGGAAATGCCTCAGGCTATGTCAAGGATACATCTAGTCTCATAGTTTCTCATGCCATCTCATGGTGGTCAAGGATAAATCTATGGCTAGGTTCTCATGCTAGCAAGGGTTCCCTTGGGTGTAAGGTAAACAAAAAGGGATACAAAAAGACCTTCCAATGGTTATCTCCCCTGCATGTACATGTACACAATGTCTGCAGGAGGTACCATGGAACAAAACATACACATGGCCTACATCATAAGGTGACCAGAGGTGTTTACAAAACACACAATACACAATAGTTTATTTTCATTCATTTTGGAGGACTATCCAGGCTGAGTACCTTGACTTAAAAAGAGAGATCTGGAGCATACATAGAGATTATTTAAAATGCATAATCTTCATGGGATGCCTCATCTTGTGGAGGCAGAATATCCATGTCAAGGCAAGGTCTTACCACATGGGCAGTGTCTAGTGCCTTATAAGATGGTACTATGATAGAACAAGTGGATCTAAAAATCATATCCTTCAAGAGAATAATTATCTTGTCATCTCCATAGTTGTGTAGAGAAGCATATCTTAGGTATTTGACCTTCATCTTTTTCTTGTACTTGGAGTCAAATAAAAATTCCATGAGAGGGTAGATCTCTGGCTTTGTAGTTTCTTCCTTTTTGGCAACCATTGTTTTGGCAATCTTCAACAAGGAAGTCAGGTTGACATTTTCATCCTTTGTAGCATAACAAGACATTGCTTTATGTTTTGGCTTTTCACATATTTTGCATAAGCAAGCCATGAGAGGGTCTAACCCAGGTATTGGGCAGTGTCTTCTCTCTTACAGGGCTTAGAATAACAACTGAAATGCTTCAAAATATAAGCATTGAATGTAGCAAAGTCTTGTGACCAAATTTCAAACAATGATGCTTCTTCTTACATGCTTCATAGAAGTGGCTAAAATGAATACTTTCCAATCAAAACCAGGTCTAGTAATTCAAAACAAAACTGAAGCCACACTTGTACTGAAGTTATTGAAAGTTTCAAAAAACCAGAAATGCTAGAGTAGCATTTTATGTAGCATCATTTTCAAAAGCTTGTCAAAACTGTCAAAACTAGAGAGCTGAACTTGGAGGGCTTATAGCTCACTCTTCAAAGCAAAAGAAAGGGGGCTTTCTGAGACAAAAGAAAGCTGGTATACCACAGTAGATCCTCTGGGAAGAAGAGGCGAAAAAACGCGTCAGGTCGCCTTCTCCTCCTTCAACAAAGTCGACTGGTTTTTCTCTGTTTTCAGCTTGAATATGCAGCCATTGCTGCTCAGATTTCAGCACAGGATAGCTCTAGGTATGGACCAGCCCCCCCTGAAAGGAATTAGAGAAAGATCAAGTGTGCTGGGAGAAAACGCAGAAGAGACAGTCGACGACCTTTGTGTAATGGCGACGAGTAGAGGCGAAGATTCGTCAATTCCTTGTAGCCAGAAGTTTGCCCCAACAAGGTGGATCTCCAGCTGGAAGGGCATGGGAAATGGCTGAGAATCGGAGGAGAACAGGCTTAAGCAAATTTTTGGAAGAAGAGGGAGAGATGGTGAAGAAGAAGAAGAGGAAGAAGATGATGATGTGACAGAAATGGGCTCAAGGAGGATCAAATGGCTCTGATACCATGTTGGAAAGCTGAAAGGAAAGGAAAGAGTGGACACAAACTCAAAATACTTGCATTACTTGGTTGTAGAATGAAGAAGAGTGAGGTCCTTAAGTAGGCACCTCATACATGCTCATTGACATCACTGATGACCTCAGAGCTCCATAATCATCTCCTCAATCTGCTCCTAGATTCTCTCAATCATCCTATGTGGCTCTCCACCACCTAACTGTGCTTGTGGGCACCTAACTGTGCCTCTAGCACTCACACATAGAAACATAAGGTGTGCCTGAGGCATACACCTTGAGATATCCCAACAAGACTTGCATACTAATTATCTACAAGCTCAATGATATGGGTGCAATCGCATCCAACATGTATGCAAGATAGCAAGAAATGCCAGCCTCAACAACGAGACCCCCGCCAAACCTCTTCCCGAGAAGATTCAATGGCAGAGTCCGCAACCTCAGCAACGAGATCCCCTCTAAAATTCACAGCCATCTACCCCTCCTTAAGAGGAGATAAGGTTCTTGACTACAGAATACAAATTGTATGGTGCAAAAGCATTATAGCAGGAATGACTCGCATGCCACAAGCTAAACAACCACTAGATTACGCACATGGCATCCTAATTCTGAAATCAAAATAAGCCATAACCCAAGGACGGGTAATAAAATGGATCCGGGAGTATGTTGACTCTGTGCCAACATGAACTTATGTAGAAAGAGAATGTGATACAAATTTGTGTTATAACTTTGTGATACAACTTTGTGTTACAAGTTCTACATGTAGAAAGAGAATGTGTTACAACTTCGTGTTACGACTTTGTGTTACAACTTTGTGATACAAATTTGTGTTACAACTTTGTGATACAACTTTGTGAAACAACTTTGTGTTACAACTTTGTGTTACAACTTCTACATACAAGTTCTACATGTAGAAAGAGAATGTGTTACAACTTTGTGTTACAATTCCTACATGAAGAGAGAGAAGCTCTCCAACTTGTATAAATACCCCATAATGGAATGAAGTCCACACTCTTTGGGGCATTGTGTTGAGTCTACTTTGGTATTCCAAGCATTTGTCTCAAGTGTCCATGCTTCCTTGCACTCCACGTCCAAAGGCATGTCCTAACCTTGCAACTCCTCCTCCCCTTTCCTCCAACCTTGCAACCCACCCTCTCCCTCTCCTCCTCCCTCATCCTCCTCCCTCCTCCTCCTCCTGCTCCTCCTCTCTCCTCCTCCTCCCTCCTCCGCCTCCTCCCTCCTCCTCCTCCTCCTCCTCCTCTCTCCTCCCCCTCCCTCCTCCTCCCTCCTCTCTCTTCCTTCCCCAATGCTCTTACACCTTCTTTCTCTCCCACTCCTATGCTCCCCCTAAACCCTTTGTTCCTCATCCCTTAAACTCCATGATCTACGAGGGAGACGAGTTCTCCACCATGTACTCTATCCTGAACCTTGGAACCTCCTTCTAACCCTGGACTCCTTCTAAACCCTGGAACTCCTTCTAGACCCTGGAACCTCCTTCTAACCCTGGAACCTCCTTCTGAACCTTGGATCCTCCTTCTAGCCCTAAACTCCTAAACCTTGGAACCTTTTTCTAAACCTTGGAACTCCTTCTAAACCCTGGAATCTCCTTCTAAACCATGGAACTCCTTCTAAACCATGGAATCTCCTTCTAACCCTGGAACCTTCTTCTAACCCTTAAACTCCTCTTAAACCCTACAACCGCCAATGAAGGCATTTGGCCTTTGTAGGGTTTAGGAGGATTTTAAGGGTTTAGAAGGAGGTTCGAGGGTTAGAAGGAGGTTCGAGGGTTCAGAAGGAGGTTCCAGGGTTCAGAAGGAGGTTCCAGGGTTTTGAAGGACTTCCGGGGTTTAGAAAGAAGTTCCAAGGTTTAGAAGGAGTTCAGGATTAGAAGGAGGATCCAAGGCTCAAAAGGAGGTTCTAGGGTTAGAAGGAGGTTTCAGGGTTTAGAAGGAGTTCCAGGGTTTAGAAGGAGTCCAAGGTTAGAAGGAGGTTCCAAGGTTCAGGGTAGAGTACATGGTGGAGAACTCATCTCCCTCGTAGATCATGGAGTTTAAGGGATGAAGAACAAAGGGTTTAGGGGAAGCATAGGAGTGGGAGAGAAAGAAGATGTAAGAGCATGAAGGAAAGAAGAGAGAGGAGGGAGGACGAGGAGGGAGGCGGAGGAGAGAGGAGGAGGCGGAGGAGGAGGAGGGAGGAGGAGGAGAGAGGAGGAGGAGGAGGAGGAGGAGGGAGGAGGATGAGGGAGAAGGAGAGGGAGAGGGTGGGTTGCAAGGTTGGAGGAAAGGGGAGGAGGAGTTGCAAGGTTAGGACTTGCTTTTGGACGTGGAGTGCAAGAAAGCATGGACACTTGAGACAATTGCTTGGAGGAGAAAAGTAGACTCAACACAATGCCCTAAAGAGTGTGGGAATCATTCCATTATGGGGTATTTATACAAGTTGGAGAGCTTCTCTCTCTGCATGTAGGAATTGTAACACAAAGTTGTAACACAAAGTTGTATCACAAAGTTGTATCACAAAGTTGTAACACAAAGTTGTATCACAAAGTTGTAACACAAAGTTGTAACACATTCTTTTTCTACATGTAGAAGTCATATGTAGAAGTTGTAACACAAAGTTGTAACCCAAAGTTGTATCAGAAAGTTGTATCACAAAGTTGTAACACATTCTGTTTCTACATGTAGAAGTTGTAACACATTCTCTTTCTACATGTAGAAGTCGTATGTCGAAGTTGTAACACAAAGTTGTAACACATTCTCTTTCTACATGTAGAAGTTGTAACACAAACTTGTAACATAAAGTTGTATCACAAAGTTGTAACACAAAGTTGTAACACATTCTCTTTCTGCATGTAGAAGTTTTAACACAAAGTTGTAACACAAAGTTGTATCACAAAGTTGTATCACAAAGTTGTAACACAAAGTTGTCTCATATTCTCTTTCTACATAAGTTAGCTTAGGACCTCAAGTCGTGTTCCGGTGAGAGACATAGGCTTAAGTGTGGTACGGAAACAAAAATATCAGACTTGCATACACAGCCGTCTCCTATATGCAAAAGTATCTGACTTGCATACTAATTATCTACAAGCTCAATGATACGGGTGCAATCACATCCAACATGTATGCAAGATAGCAAGAAATGCCAGCCTCAACAACGAGACCCCCACCAAACCTCTTCTCAAGAAGATTTGATGGCAGAGTCTGCAACCTCAGCAACGAGATCCCCTCTGAAATTCACAGCCATCTACCCCTCCTTAAGAGGAGATAAGCTTCTTGACTATAGACTACAAATTGTATGGTGCAAAAGCATTACAGCAAGAATGACTCGCATGCCACAAGCTAAATAGCCAGTGGATTACGCACATGGCATCCCAACTCTGAAATCAAAATAAGCCGTAACCCGAGGACGGGTAATAAGATGGATCCGGGAGTATGTTGACTCTGTGCCAACATGAACTTATGTAGAAAGAGAATGTGATACAACTTTGCGTTACAACTTCTACATGTAGAAAGAGAATGTGTTACAACTTTGTGTTATAACTTTGTGATACAACTTTGTGTTACAACTTCTACATACGACTTCAACTTTTTGTTACAACTTTGTTATACAACTTTGTGTTACAACTTTGTGTTACAACTTTGTGATACAACTTTGTGTTACAACTGTAAAGAATGAGGGAGAGAGATAGGAGACTCAAGTGCAGCTTTTTTCACAACACACAAAAGAGAGAGGACACAAGGTTGGAGGGTGAAGCCTTTCTTCACTTTTGCACACAACAACAATACAATAGAAGAGGGAAATACCCTATATGTCAAACCCTAGAATACGTGGTTCATATGTGAACCCAAACCAAAAACATACATGGTAGTCTAACTACACCACGAGTACAACTAACATAGGCGGTGACATAAATGATAGTCATCTAGGAGATATATCGGGGGTAGAGCTTGATATCTCAACACTCCCCCTCAAGCTCAAATCCATCTCACGTACACCAAGCAAGCTCCTAAATCTGCGAAGCTTCTCGGTACCCAATGCCTTCGTAAAAATATCAGCCACCTGCTCCTCAGTGTTGACATAGACAAGATCAATCTCACCAGCTAGAACCTTCTCTCTCACAAAGTGATAATGCACCTCAATGTGCTTCGTTCTAGCATGATAAACCGGGTTATTAGCAAGCATGATGCTGCTAATGTTGTCACAATGAATGACAACTGCTGCATGAACTGACTGTCCCATATCTGCAAGTAGCTTCCGTAACCAAGCTACCTCACATGCAGCCATTGCTGCACCCCTGTACTCAGCCTCTGTGCTCGACAAGGCAGCTGTTGGCTGCTTCTTGCTGCTCCAACTGATGGCACCACTCCCAAGGGAAAACATAAAACCACTAGTAGATCTCCTGTCTGAGGCACTACCAGCCCAGTCAGCATCTGTGTATCCATGTACCTGTAATGCACACCCAGCTTCATAAAACAGTCCATAATGCAATGTGGACTTCACATACCGTAGTATGCGCCTAGCTGCATCCAAATGTGGCTTCCTCGGTGCCTGCATAAACTGACTCACCAGCCCCACAGCATAGCTCAAATCTAGTCTGCTGGTTATAGTCATGTAAATCAAGCTACCTACTATGCGCCTGTACATAGTAATATCTTCAAGAAGCTCACCTGTCTCTGCATTGAGCTTCACATTCTGCTCCAATGGAACAGAGATAGGCTTACAGCCTGTCATCCCATATTTGGACAGCATGTCCAAACCGTATTGCCTTTGCAATAGCCATATCCCACTCGGGGATCTAATAACCTCAATGCCCAAGAAGTAACGCAGCTCTCCCAAATCCTTCATCTCAAATTTCTGCTTCAACAGCAGCTTCACTTCATTAATGTCTGCATCACTATCACCTGTAATAATCAAGTCATCAACATAGATGACCACAAGCACAATCCCTCTGTTTGTTCTTTTCACATAAAGTGAAAAATCTGAATTGGAAATCTGAAATCCAATAGTGACAAGATATTGCCCTATCTTGTCTGACCATGCCCTCGGCGCCTGTTTTAAGCCATACAAGGCTTTGCGCAACCTGCATACAAAATTGGGGTGTGAATTATCCTCATAACCTTCTGGCTGCATCATATAAACCTCTTCCTGCAAATCACCATGCAAGAAGGCATTTTTCACATCCATCTGATGCAAAGACCATCCCTTTGCAGCAGCCATAGCAATTACTGCTCTCACGGTTGCCATCCTTGCATTTTTCACATCCATCTGATGCAAAGACCATCCCTTTGCAGCAGCCATAGCAATTACTGCTCTCACGGTTTCCTCATAGTCAATTCCATATGTCTGCGCAAAACCTTTGGCAACCAATCTTGCCTTGTACCTGCTAACAGACCCATCAGCATTGTGCTTTACTTTGTAAACCCACTTGCAGCCAATAGCCTTCTTATCATGAGGCAAAGGCATCAAATCCCAAGTGTGGTTTGCATCCAAGGCAGCCATCTCTTCATCCATAGCTGCTTCCCAATTTTTATGCCCTGCTGCATCCTCAAAACATGTGGGCTCTGGCTCCTCTAGAACCTTGACCATATAAGCATAGTGATGTGCTGTATACCCATCATATCTCAGCCTGTCAACTGGATACTTAATACGAGTGGACCTCCGTACAACTGGATCAGTGCAGGAGTCTTTAAATCATGCCTGCTTTTCCTTGCACCAGGTGTAACAACAGAAGGAATCCCAAGTTTCTCATCAAGGCTCATTTCAGAGCCGCTTGACTCTCCATCAACATGAGAGCTACCAGCAGACACATCAAACACTGGAGCATGGTCTACTTTTTCTTTTCCCTTATGTGATACCTGCACAACACTATTAGGGCTGCCATGTGACGATTCACTAGATCTCAATCTCCCTGTCCATGCATTAGATCCACTAGTAGAGGACTCTCTGGGTCCACTCAAGGCTTGAGATTGCTGCTCTGCATTTATTGCAGCATTCCCATTTCCTGCATCTGCATCTCCTACCATAACAGTTGGTGCATACCAGCTGCTCATTTCATCAAAAACAACATCTCTGCTCACTTGCATTTTGCGGGTGGAAGGGTTATAACAGCGATACCCTTTCTGGTGCAGAGCATATCCAATAAAGATGCATTTTTCTGCCTTTGGATCGAGATTTGTTCTCTTCTCATCAGGAACATGAACATAAGCTATGCAACCAAATACCTTCAAGTGAGAAATATCTGGTTTTTGGCCCTCCTCCCTCTCCTCTCTTCTTTCCCCCATGCTCTTACACCTTCTTTCTCTCCCACTCCTATGCTCCCCTAAACCCTTTGTTCCTGATCCCTTAAACTCCATGATCTACGAGGGATATGAGTTCTCCACCATGTACTCTACCCTGAACCTCGGAGTCTCCTTCTAACCCTGGACTCCTTATAAACCCTGGAACCTCCTTCTAAACCCTGGAACTCCTTCTTAACCCTGGAACACACTCTCTTTCTAATGTAGAAGTTGTAACACAAAGTTGTATCACAAAGTTCTAACACAAAGTTGTAACACAAAGTTGAGTCTACTTTGGTATTCCAAGCATTTTTCTCAAGTGTCCATGCTTCCTTGCACTCCACATCCAAAAGCATGTCCTAACCTTGCAACTCCTCCTTCCCTTTCCTCCAACCTTCCAACCCACCCTCCCCCTGTCCTCCTCCCTCCTCCCCTCTCCTCCTCCTTCCGAACCTTGGATCCTCCTTCTAACCCTCGACTCCTTCTAAACCCTGGAACCTCCTTCTAAACCCTGGAACTCCTTCTAAACCCTGGAACTCCTTGTGAACCCTGGAACCTCCTTCTAACCCTTAAACTCCTCCTAAACCCTACCATCCCCAATGAAGGCAAAAGCCGTCATTACCTCAATCAAGATGATACATGTTCCTTCTAGACATGCATGCACTTTGTTTGCTTATCACACTTAAGCCTACATCTCTCACCGGAACACGACTCCAGGTTTTAAGCTACACATATACTACAATGGACAACTCTAATATATTTGTCGGTGACAAAAAGCCTCAGAACCCTGCATACTGAGAGAACCTAGCTCTTCTAGTTCCAGGGTTTAGAAGGAGGTTCCAGGGTTTAGAAGGAGTCCAGGGTTAGAAGGAGGTTCCAAGGTTCAGGGTAGAAGGAGCTTCAGGGTTTAGAAGGAGGTTCCAGGGTTTAGGAGTTCCAGGGTTTAGAAAGAGGTTCCAGGGTTTAGAAGGAGTTCGGAGTTAGAAGGAGGATCCAAGGTTCAAAAGGAGGTTCCAGGGTTAGAAGGAGGTTCCAGGATTGAGAAGGAGTTCCACGATTTAGAAGGAGGTTCCAGGGTTTAGAAGGAGTCTAGGGTTAGAAGGAGGTTCCAGGGTTCAGGGTAGAGTACATGGTGGAGAACTCGTCTGCCTCGTAGATCATGGAGTTTAAGGGATGAGGAAAAAAGGGTTTAGGGGGAGCATAAGAGTGGGAGAGAAAGAAGGTGTAAGAGCATGGGCAAAAGAAGAGAGAGGAGGGAGGAGGAGGAGGGAGGGGGAGGAGAGAGGAGGAGGAGGAGGAGGAGGAGGGAGGAGGAGGAGGGAGGAGGAGGGCAAGAGGGTGGGTTGCAAGGTTGGAGGAAAGGGGAGGATGAGTTGCAAGGTTAGGACATGCTTTTGGACGTGGAGTGCAAGGAATATGGACACTTGAGACAAATTCTTGGAATACCAAAGTAGACTCAACACAATGCCCCAAAGAGTGTGGGCTTCATTCCATTATGGGTATTTATACAAGTTGGAGAGCTTCTCTCTCTGCATGTACGAATTGTAACACAAAGTTGTATCACAAAGTTGTATCACAAAATTGTAACACAAAGTTGTAACACATTCTCTTTCTACATGTAGAAGTTGTAACACATTCTCTTTGTACATGTAGAAGTCATATGTAGAAGTTGTAACACAAAGTTGTATCACAAAGTTTTATCACAAAGTTGTAACACTTTCTCTTTCTGCATGTAGAATTTGTAACACAAAGTTGTATCACAAAGTTGTAACACATTCTCTTTCTACATGTAGAAGTAACACAAATTTGTAACACAAAGTTGTATCACAAAGTTGCAACTCCTCCTCCTCCTCGACAGTGGCACCAAATGTTGTCTCTTTCCTACTGCTTTCGTAGGAAGAGCTAGGTATTCTCAGTTTGCAGGGTTCCGAGGCTTTTTGTCACCTACAGATATATTAGAGTTGTCGATTATATCTGTAGGTGACAAAAAGCCTCGGAACCCTGCAAACTGAGAATACCTAGCTCTTCCTACAAAAGCATTAGCAAAAAGCCAACATTTAGCGCTGCTATCGAGGAGGAGGAGGAGTTGCAACTTTGTGATACAACTTTGTGATACAACTTTGTGTTACAACTTTGTGATACAACTTTGTGTTACAACTTTGTGATACAACCTTGTGTTACAACTTCTACATGTGATACAACCTTGTGTTACAACTTCTACATGTAGAAAGAGAATGTCTTACAACTTTGTGTTACAACTTGGTGATACAACTTTGTGATACAACTTTGTGTTACAACTTCTACATGTAGAAAGAGAATGTGTTACAAAAGTATGTCTTAACCTTGCAACTCGTCCTCCCCTTTCCTCCAACCTTTCAACTCACCCTCTCCCTCTCCTCCTCCCTCCTCCTCCTCCTCCTCCTCCTCCTCCCTCCTCCTCCTCCCTCCTCCTCCTCCTCCTCCTCTCTCCTCCCCCTCCCTCCTCCTCCTCCCTCCTCTCTCTTCTTTCCCCCATGCTCTTACACCTTCTTTCTCTCCCACTCCTATGCTCCCCCTAAACCCTTTGTTCCTCATCCCTTAAACCCATGATCTACGACGGAGACAAGTTCTCCACCATGTACTCTACCATGAACCTTGGAACCTCCTACTAACCCTAGACTCCTTCTAAACCCTGGAACCTTCTTCTAAACCCTGGAACTGGAAGAGCTAGGTTCTCTCAGTATGCAGGGTTTCGAGGCTTTTTGTCACCTACAGATATATTAGAGTTGTTGATTGTAGTATATGTGTAGCTTAGCACCTCGAGTCGTGTTCCAGTGAGAGACGTAGGCTTAAGTGTGGTAAGCAAACAAAGTGCATGCATGTGTTAAAGGAACGTGTATCATCATGATTGAGGTAATAAAGGATTTTGCCTTCCTTGGGAATTGTAGGGTTTAGGAGGAGTTTAAGGGTTAGAAGGAGGTTCTAGGGTTAGAAGGAGGTTCTAGGGTTCAAAAGGAATTGCAGGGTTTGGAACGAGTTCCAGGGTTTAGAAGGAGGTTCGAGGGTTTAGAAGGAGTCCAGGGTTAGAAGGAGGATCCAAGGTTCAGAAGGAGGTTCTAGGGTTAGAAGGAGGTTCCAGGGTTTGGAAGGAGTTCCAGGGTTTAGAAGGAGGTTCGACAGTTTAGAAGGAGTTCCAGGGTTAGAAGGAGGTTCCAAGGTTCAGTGTAGAGTACATGGTGGAGAACTCGTCTCCCTCATAGATCATGGAGTTTAAGGGATGAGGAACAAAGGGTTTAGGGGGAGCATAGGAGTGGGAGAGAAAGAAGGTGTAAGAGCATGGGGAAAAGAAGAGAGAAGAGGGAGGAGGAGGAGGGAGTGGGAGGAGAGAGGAGGAGGAGGAGGACGGAGGAGGAGGAGAGAGGAGGAGGAGGGAGGAGGAGAAGGGAGGAGGAGAGGGAGAGGGTGGGTTGCAAGGTTGGAGGAAAGGGAAGGAGAAGTTGCAAGGTTAGGACATGCTTTTGGACATGGAGTGCAAGGAAGCATGGACACTTCAGACAAATGCTTGGAATACCAAAGTAAACTCAACTTTGTGTTACAACTTTGTGTTACAACTTTGTGATACAACTTTGTGTTACAGCTTTGTGATACAACTTTGTGTTACAACTTCTACATGTAGAAAGAGAATGTGTTACAACTTTGTGATACAACATTGTGTTACAAATTTGTGTTACAACTTCTACATATGACTTCTACATGTAGAAAGGCAATGTGTTACAACTTTGTGTTACAACTTTGTGATACAACTTTGTGTTACATCTTTGTGATACAACTTTGTGATACAACTTTGTGTTACAACTTCTACTTTGTGTTACAACATTGGGATACAACTTTGTGTTACAACTTCTACATGTAGAAAGAGAACTAACCCTGGAACCTCCTTCTAACCCTTAAACGCCTCCTAAACCCTACAACCCTAATGAAGGGAAAAGACTTCATTACCTCAATCATGATGATACACGTTCCTTTTACACATGCATGCACTTTGTTTGCTTACCACACTTAAGCCTACGTCTCTCACCGGAACACGACTCGAGGTCCTCAGCTACACGTATACTACATTCAACAACTCTAATATATCTGTAGGTGACAAAAAGCCTCGGAACCCTGCAAACTGAGAATACCTAGCTCTTCCTACAAAAGCAATAGGAAAGAGCCAACATTTGGCACCACTATCGGGGAGGAGGAGGAGTTGCTACTTTGTGATACAACTTTGTGTTACAACATCTACATGTGGAAAGAGAATGTGTTACAACTTTGTGTTACAACTTTGTGATACAACTTTGTGTTAGAACTTTGTGATACAAATTTGTGTTACAACTTCTACATGTAGAAAGAGAATGTGTTACAACTTTGTGATACAACTTTGTGTTCCAACTTTGTGATACAACTTTGTGTTACAACTTCTACATGTAGAAAGAGAATGTGTTATAAAAGCATGTCCTAACCTTGCAACTCCTCCTCCCCTTTCCTCCAACCTTGCAACCCACCCTCTCCCTCTCCTACTCCCTCCTCCTCCTCCTCCTCCTCCTCCTCCTCCTCTCTCCTCCTCCTCCCTCCTCCTCCTCTCTCCTCCTCCTCCTCCTCCTCCTCCTCCTCTCTCCTCCCCCTCCCTCCTCCTCCTCCCTCCTCTCTCCTTTTTCCCCCATGCTTTTACACCTTCTTTCGCTCCCACTCCTATGCTCCCCCTAAACCCTTTGTTCCTCATCCCTTAAACTCCATGATCTACGAGGGAGATGAGTTCTCCACCATGTACTTTAGTTTCCCCTTGTGTACTTTGGCATTGTATAACAGGACTAAGTCGCCTTCCTTGATGTCTTTGGCTTTCAGATTTCTGTCAAACCATGCCTTTGTTCTACGTTTTTGTGTTGTCCTGGCATGGTAGGCGACTAGTCTTGTCTTTGTATGCTTCTCCAACTGATAGAGCCTTTCTTTCAAGGATTCATGTTCTCCCATGCGTTCTTGTACTGCGATGCGTAGACTTGGTATTACAAATTCAAGTGGGACCACAGCTTCAAGGCCGTACACCAATTGAAAAGGTGTGTTCCCTGTACTGACCTTGAATGTGGTTCTGTATGCCCATAAGGCAGCATTCAGTTTCTCTGCCCAATCAGAATGCTGTGGTTCTACTACCTTAGTGAGGATAATGCATATTATTTTGTTGGTGGATTCTCCTAGTCCATTCCCTTGGGGTAGTAGGGTGTGCTTTTTCTATGGATTACCATGAAGCCAGAGAAGAGTTATTGGATTACTTCATTGACAAAATGTGTGCCTCTATCTGACACAATTTCAATGGGACATTCGAATCGGGTGATCACATTTTCATATAAGAATCTTGCGTGCTTCTGGCATCTGCCTTTCTGACTGCTTTAGCTTCAGCCCATTTTGTAAAGTAATCAGTGGCCACAGTGATGTAGCGTGCCTGTGTTCTTTTTGCTGCTGGATGTATGGGACCCACATAGTCAATCCCCCATTTTTCAAATGGTTTTTGTGTAACAATTGGTGTTAGGGGATTGAAGTCTTTGTGTTGTGGTTTAGTAGTCCATTGGCATACATCACAGCCTTTTACATATTCATAGGCATCTACCCACAGTGTTGGCTACCAGTAGCCTGTGAGGAGAACTTTTCTTGCTATGGCTTCCCCTTGGAAGTGTCCTCCTGCAATGCCCTCATGGACTTCACTCAGGATTGTCATGATCTCATGAGGCATTACACATCATCTTAAGATCTGGTCCTTGCCCATCTTGTACAGTTGTCCTGCAATTGAGTTGATAGGGTGCAGCCTTTAGAATCAATTTTCTAGCATCTATTGCTTTCATGTTAGGGGGTGGTCTTCCTGCCATCAAGTAACCAATGATATCTCCGCACCATTCTGGTAAGTCATCTTCTACTCCAGTGGCTTCTTCTCCCAACTTGACTCAAGACATGTGATCGGTAATGTAGTGTTGGGCACCTTTGTGGACCACTATTTTGAAGTTGAATTCTTGAAGCAAGAGGAGCCATCTGGTTAATCTTCCTGTGGTACACGGATGGTTCACAAGATAAAGTAATGCTTGATGGTTGGTGTAGAAGACAAAATAATTTGCCAATAGATAGTGCCAAAATTTCTTTACACTATACACCATTGCTAGGGCTTCTCTTTCTGTGGTTGTATAGTTGATCTCTGCATCATTGAGTTGTTAACTGGCCAAGTAGAAGGGGTAGTCTTTCTTATGTTCACCAGGTTGACAAAGCACACTCCCAATTGCATACTTGGATCCATCAATATGAACATGAAAATCAATATCCCAATTGGGAGATATAAGGATGGGTGCTGTGATTAGGTACCACTTTAAAAGCTCAAAGGCTTGGTCGCACTCTTCGGTCCATAAGAACTCCACTAATAATTTGTAAAGTGGTCTAGCTATCATGGCATACCACAATATAAATCTTCTATAATAGTTGGCATGTCCCATAAAGACCTGTACACCTTTGGAATTTGTAGGAGGAGGCAATTCCATGATGATTTTGATTTTGTCCATGTCAATTGCAATCCCATCTTGAGAGACGATGTGTCCCAAAACAACTCCGTGGGTGACCATGAACTGACATTTTGTTGGATTTAGGGAGATGCCATACTCCCTGCATTTGATTAGTACTTCTTTAAGACATTTGAAGTGGTCCTATTTGTTTGAATGGATGCACAAATCATCCAAGAACACCTATAAAAACTTATTCAAAAATGACTTGAAAGCTGTGAACATGACTCGCTAGAATGTGGCTGGGGCATTACAACGGCCAAATGGGGAGGAGGAGTTGCAAGGTTAGGACATGCTTTTGGACATGGAGTGCAAGGAAGCATGGACACTTGAGACAAATGCTTGGAATACCAAAGTAGACTCAACACAATGCCCCAAAGAGTGTGGGCTTCATTCCATTATGGGGTATTTATACAAATTGGAGAGCTTCTCTCTTTGCATGTAGGAATTGTAACACAAAGTTGTAACACAAAGTTGTATCACAAAGTTGTATCACAAAGTTGTTGTATCACAAAGTTGTAACACAAAGTGGTAACACATTCTCTTTCTACATGTAGAAGTTGTAACACAAAGTTGTAACACATTCTCTTTCTACATGTAGAAGTCATATGTAGAAGTTGTAACACAAAGTTGTAACACAAACTTGTATCACAAAGTTGCATCACAAAGTTGTAACACATTCTCTTTCTACATGTAGAAGTTGTAACACAAAGTTGTATCACAAAGTTGTAACACAAAGTTGTATCACAAAGTTGTAACACAAAGTTGTAACACAAAGTTGTAACACATTCTCTTTCTACATGTAGAAGTTGTAACACAAAGTTGTATCACAAAGTTGCAACTCCTACTCCTCCCCGATAGCGGTGCCAAATGTTGGCTCTTTCCTACTGCTTTCGTAGGAAGAGCTAGGTATTCTCAATTTGTAGGGTTCCGAGGCTTTTTGTCACCTACAGATATATTAGAGTTGTAAATTGTAGTATACGTGTAGCTTAGGACCTTGAGTCATCTTTCGGTGAGAGACGTAGGCTTAAGTGTTGTAAGCAAACAAATGGCATGCATGTGTAAAAGCAACGTGTATCATCATGATTGAGGTAATGAAGGCTTTCGCCTTCATTGGGGGTTGTAGTGTTTAGGAGGTTCCAGGGTTAGAAGGAGGTTCGAGGGTTAGAAGGAGGTTCCAGTGTTCAGAAGGAGGTTCCAAGGTTTAGAAGGAGGTTCCAGGGTTTATAAGGAGGATCCAAGTAGACTCTTTGGGGCATTGTGTTGAGTCTACTTTGGTATTCCAAGCATTTTTTTCAAGTGTCCATGCTTCCTTGCACTCCACGTCCAAAATCATGTTCCAACCTAGCAACTCCTCCTCCCCTTTCCTCCAACCTTGCAACCCACCCTCTCCCTCTCCTCCTCCCTCCTCCTCCTCCCTCCTCATCCTCCTCTCTCCTCCTCCTCCCTCCTCGTCCTCTCTCCTCCCCCTCCCTCCTCCTCCTCCCTCCTCTCTCTTCTTCCCCCCATGCTCTTACACCTTCTTTCTCTCCCACTCCTATGCTCCCCCTAAACCCTTTGTTCCTCATCCCTTAAACTCCATGATCTACGAGGGAGACGAGTTCTCCACCATGTACTCTACCCTAAACCTTGGAACCTCCTTCTAACCATGGACTCCTTCTAAACCCTGGAACTCCTTCTAAACCCTGGAACTCCTTTTAAACCCTGGAACCTCCTTCTAACCCTGGAACCTCCTTATGAACCTTGGATCCTCCATCTAACCTTGAACTCCTTCTAAACCCTAGAACCTCTTTCTAAACCCTGGAACTCCTTCTAAACCTTGGAACCTCCTTCTAAACCCTGTAACTCCTTCTAAACCCTGAAACCTCCTTCTGAACCTTGGAACCTCCTTCTAACCCTGGAACCTCCTTCTAACCCTTAAACTCCTCCTAAACCCTACAACCCCCAATGAAGGCGAAAGCCTTCATTACCTCAACCATGATGATACACGTTCCTTTTACACATGCATGCACTTTGTTTGCTTACGACACTTAAGCCTACGTCTCTCACCGGAACACGACTCGAGGTCCTAAGCTACACATATACTACAACCTACAACCCCAATATATCTGTAGGTGACAAAAAGCCTCGGAACCCTACATACTGAGAGAACCCACCCTTCCTACGAAAGCAATAGGAAAGAGCCAACAATGTTGACTCTCTGCGAACATGAACTTATGTAGAAAGAGAATGTGATACAACTTTGTGTTACATTGTAGTTATTAGCTTCGATGCCACTCTCGAGCTACGATACATGACAAAATTTTGTGCAAGGCTTTGATGCCTAGTTCTTTACTTGGACTACGATGTCCTATTTTGATGTTTCTCTCATTTCGATCGAGGGAGGGCATGTTGGATACATGCACCCTCATGAGAGACCTACAGCACGTGATTACTATTGGTTCATGGACACTTGGTGGATATTGATAGGAGGATCTTCGGTGGAAGTTCTAGAGACTACGTTGCATGGTGACTCTTGGCAGCCCTCATACTTTGGTGGTGGTCGTGGCGGTGACCTCCTTCTCCATAAAACTCCAAATTGATGTTGATCTTGCTCTCTTTGTCCAAGAATTCATGGCTATAGTAGTTGAAGCTATTTGCTTCATAGCAATGTGTGAATCTATGTACTACCAACAACAAACCAAGTATGGGTGCAGCACAATCCTGTGTCTCTTGTTGAAGCATTTAGAATAAAATCTCGAGTCATTTCATGTGTCTAAACTATTCGCAATTCTTGAATTATCTAAGTTAAATCTATATGTGAAGAGTGAATCTCCAACCTCTCATTCCTCCCACAAAGTTGTAGCAGCAGACTTTGGGCTCCAGGCTTACACCCAAGCTCTGTTAGAACACCGGTGCTATGATACGAGTTGAGATATCTCAACAACAAAAGCAGAACAGAAGAAGGTGAGAGACAGGGAGAGCCAAAATAGAGAGCCACACAATTTTTGGTGGGTGCAGAACACCCTAATCTTCTATGTCATCCATATATATATGTGTTTGAGTATTGTACATAACAAGGGTTAAGGTACAATGGACTTTAACCCCCACAAGGATTCATAGGAAGCCCTGGCACCAACTTCCCGATAAAATCAAGGAAAATATATTGTCCAGCATGAATGGTAATATGCCAAATGCTCTAGATGCTCTTATTTTCTTCCATTGGAAATCAATTTTTGCCATGAATGGTAGATGAAGCCCATAAAGTAGCTAGAGAATTTGTAGCCTAGAGATTATGTAATATTGCCTTTCTTGATGAATCTAATTGCCACATGCAAAAGTTAGTTTATTGTGTGGGTTTATTTTTTGATACGCCATCCAAGTGCAAATATCTTTATTCTCTTCCACTCTGATTGGAAGATCTAACAAGAATTTAAACCTAACAAATTTGATAAAAGTTAATGGTTGATGCCCATAGAGGTACAAAAGATTCTAGATGATTTTACATTTGCAAATCTTTTTCACTTTGTCCAGCTGGTTATAAAAACACAACGCTCTAAATGAATGCTTCAGAACAAATTAAAGAAGCATTTATTTTCTACAGAGGTTTTTGATATGGTAGGGCAGGACCACTTTTCAAAAAAGCCTCCAAAAAGAGATAAGAAGCCCAAGCGGCCAAAATGTAGTTGCCATAAATGATCCCAGCCAAGGTTCAGAAAATTCAAATGGAGATCATCCAAGTAGAGCTAATCTCATTCTGTAGGTGATTTTGCTAAAGCAATTCTATAGAACCTTATCTCGGTAACCATGAGATTTGAGGCATTGGTAAAACAAGATTCTAGTAGCCTTCAAACGTGCTTTTCTTGACGACATAGCAGGTTATATGCATGGTAAGGTGGTACACTCTTAACCAATCTGAAGCCTTGCGGAAGTGGTTTTGAATACGAATGTGTTTGAAATTTAAAACTTGTTAACAGGTTTCCATAACAACCATCACATTAACAACTTGCAATCATAAATGCAATAGCACTTTTCCATGCACGTCTTTCCATCCACAGTTTGCATTGTCACACTTTCATGCCTGCCCTGACCTACACTTGCCTCACCCACATAGGTCAAATGCACATTCCTAAGCTCTTTGTTGGTTATGTTCTATGGGGAGTGCTAGGTTCCAGCAATGCCTCTTGTTCAACCCATCATTTGGTAAAGGAAAGAACAAGGTGGATGAAGGTTTTCCCTCTCCAAAGGTGAGTTTTTTGTATTGGGTCTCCTTTTTTGTTTTTGTCTCCATTAGTCCCTTGGTCTTCAGTATTTAGTCGAATCCTCACAAGGCTCCTTTTTTCCTTTTGGTTGTGGCATGGGCTACACAGTCAATGAGCCGCTGGCATGCTCCCAAGGTAAAAGCGGGAATGCTAAAGGCATTTTGCAAAACAAAATATGACTTCAATCGTGAGTATAGGTTGTGTATGGAGGGAGAAAACCCGAGGTGGCTTATTGAAAGGGATGTGACAATGAAGGATTGGCTTAAAGTGAGGGATGTGGAAGGTGGATTTGTGTATATCCTGGTAGGTCGATGAAGCCCTCTCCTGAGATCCGTAAACAATGGTCCCTATAAAAATTGAGCTTCACTAAAAATTTGAATAAAGACTGAGAATAACATATACTCCAAAAGTTAACTAGATTGAAAATTTGTACATTAATAAACCTGTATAATTACACCAATTGAGAATACTACATTTTATCAACTGTTGTACATTTCCAAAGTTTGCATCTTCTTTACAACATAAAACACTCAAGCTCTCATCGTCTAACTTTGTGTCTATTCAATTTTCCATTGAAAAATCACATAGCATTTTGCAAGTAGCCATTGCCACAGCCAATTTGCAATCGTGTTAGTCAAGTATTTAGTAAGTTGTGAGTTTGTCAGGTCTTCCATCTTTGGAATTATGATACAATATTGGCATATATTCTCAAAACATTTGTATGATGAGTCATCAATTATCAAGGTATTATCCTCGTTAAACACTGGCAACCTAGCCCAAAAATCCTCCAAACACTTATACAAAATGGGCTTGCCTGTTCCAGGTATGATCATTGCACCCTCCTGCAATTGACAATCTTCTTGGCTAAAAAGATGCCCTTCTAATTTGGTATCTTGGTTTGGAAATGTTTCCTGACTTTGTGTAACCATGCACAACTCTAGATGAAAACACTAAAATGCTCCATGCACCATATTAAAAAACATGTTGCTTATTTACAGGCCCATACATGCTCTCGGTGGTTGAATGGCACCTATGCCATTGGCACCTCTATCATCCTAGTTGTGTGCCTAGGAAGTAAGTCCCCTGCCCTTAAAACATAGAGCCGGACACCATTCAAGTCCAGTATGAGTGCTCTACCATCATTCTCCTCTACAAGTGGCATAAGATTTACATCAAGGATGTAGCCAAATAACTAATGTACAACCAATAGGAGCAAAGCTTCCTGCAAATAATGTTGCAGTACTTAAGCACAACAATAAAATATTTTGAGTCATGCATAAATAAGAAAGGGATATACTTCATTATATATCTGATTAACAAAATGGAGTTTTCTCTATATATCTCATTATATATCTGATTGACAAAATGGAGTTTTCTCTATCATTGTTCTTACAAAACACACCTCCTAGAGGTGGGGATCTTACAAAAAGACACCTCCTAGCATCTAAGAAACTATGAACCTCATAATTTATTGCATGCATGTGGTTTGGGGGATTTCGTTGTGGGGGATTTGGGCTTCAGGAATTTTAATGCACCTAATTTATTTTGAGATATCGAGCTCCACTCGTGATATGCCAGGGTGACCGTTGTGCATTTATGTCACCGACTTGTTAGCTGCAGATGCGGTTGGTACACTGCCCATGAATAATAGCTGGATGACAACTATCCTTATGTACTCTAGTTCGTGGCTCAGTTAGTATGCCACCTTAGTTAGCTAAGTTTGGGTTGAGACCCACATATAGGGTTCTTTTATTTCTCTATACTAGAGTTCTTTTGGCTTTCACAACTAAGAAAAGGAAAACTATTTTCAGCCTCCACCTTTGTGTGTATTCCCCCATTGTGTATGTGAGAAAGCCGCAAGTGAGACTCCTTCCTTCTCTCCCATTATCTTCACATGGTATCAGAGCCTGGTTCATGGTAAGGAGCTCAAGAAAGCAAACCAAGTTCGTGGTGTCCTAGTAAGAGGACCAATGTTGCTTTTCTTTTTCGAGTTTGGGAGCAAATCTCTACAGGTAGCACAGTCGGAAAGTGCAAGAGTGCATTGTCTCAGATTGAGACGCCCTTCGCGGTATGGGGAGAGGGCATTATATGCTGTGGGTAAGGGCAAAGCCTTCGGTGAGTTTATTTTTCTGATTCGAGGCCATTTCGAGGCCCATTTTGGAGGCAGAGGTTCTCCGCAAGCACTGAGAAAAAGGCCCTATTTTTACTGTGCGACTACTGTTCTGCAGGTTGGTGAAAAGTTGCCACAGAAATTGCATCATATGCCTATGTGCAGAGATATTGGGAGTTACAGAATCATCCTTATTGCCTATGGATGCAAAATCATCACTAGGAGTGACTGTGTGGTTAAATACCACTTTCGTCAGTTTTGTAGATTTGCCCTTGTGAGGCAGAAGCTATGTTTTTTGCAGTGATAGAATATTTTGGAGTGTTTTGTAATGGCGTCTGATTCTCTTCACAGATTATCACTGAAAAGCTTGACAAGAACAACTTCCAAGCATGGAAGTTTAGAATGACGAATTTCCTTATGGGAAAAGGCTATTGGAAGTTCATTACAAGAAATGAAGAAGAACCAATTCTTCCTAATGTGCCCAATCAACAGGAAATGCAGGCATTTAAAGGATGGCATCAGAGAGCCAGAAAAGTTATGTACTGGCTGTCTATTAGTATTTTAGATTCTATGATTGTGCATATTCAGGATGCAAGTATGCCAAAGGAGGCATGGGATACTTTGGCAAAAATGTATAGCACAAATACGCAAGCCAGGAAAATGCAGCTCAAGCATGAGTTGCATAATGTGCAGAGAGAAAATATGAGCATCAATGACTACCACATGAAGGTGAAGAAAATTGCAGATGCACTTGCTTCCATTGGGTCGCCAGTGGAAGATGATGATTTAGTTTCTATGACCTTGAATGGTCTAGGAAAGGATTATGCACAGTTTCGGACATCCATTGCCATCCGTGAAAAATTTCGTGATTTTGAGGAGTTGTTTGCTCTTATAATTTTTGAAGAGCAGAGAAATGGTGGTGCATCTTCTTCAGGAGGAACTTCAAAAGAAACTGTCTTCTACTCAAATGCTGGAAGAGGTAGAGGCAGAGGTAGAGCAGGCCGATCTGGAGGCCGTGGTAGAAATTAGAATATGCAGCAAACTCAAGAAAACCAGTCCTATGGAGGAGGACGTGGTAACTCTAGAGGCAGGGGGAGCCAAAGAGGTCGTGGTGGATGGCAGAGAGGACAAAATGCAAACAGCAATGTTGAATGCTACTACTTTGGTAAAATGGGTCATATGGCTAAAGAGACTGCTATAAAAAGCAGAATGACATCATGAATGGAAAATTGCAGCAAGGGAATTATGCATCTTCTAGTAGATAGGGTGATGACAGAAATGAGCATCTGTTTATGGTACAGCACATGACCAATTTTGTGACAAGTGCAGAAGAAAGCAATGATGTGTGGTATGTTGACTCAGGTGCATCAAACCACATGACAGGTCATGCAGGATGCAAGGAAAATGGAAAGACCAGGATTTGTGGAGACTGGTGATGATACTGCACATCCTATTGTGCAGATTGGTAAAATTCCTTTGTCTATGCAAGATGGGAAAAAGAAATACCTGTCTGATGTATTTCATGTCCCGAATATCACCAAGAACCTGGTTTCTGTTGGTCAAATGGTTGAGCAGGGCTTGCAAGTTAGAGTTAATCCTCATGGATGCTTTGTTGAGGATATGAAAAATAACGGTCGCTTGACAGCAAAAGGAAAGAAGAAGGGCAGGATGTTTACGTTGGATGCGGACATGCTTGAATTGAGTGCAACAATGTTTGCACATGGGACTGGTGTAGTTGTAGATTTTGACATCTGGCATAAACGCATTGGTCATGTTAATGTACAACTACTTAAATCAATGCAGGCCCAAAATATTATTGCAGGATTGCCTAAATTCAAGGTTGCAGAAGTGCATAAGGTATGTGAAGCCTGTCAATTTGGAAAATAGGCAAGGAAAGCATTCCCTAGACATGTTCAAGAGAGTAAGAAGCCATTGGAATTAATCCACTCTGATGTGTGGACTACTAAAGCTGCATCTATTGGAGGCTGTTATTATTTCGTCACTTTTATTGATGACTACAACAGAAAAGTTTGGGTGTATTTTATGAAAAAGAAAAGTGAAGTGTTTGGGCATTTCAAAGCTTTTAAAGCTATGGTTGAAAAAGAAACAGGCCTGCAACTAAAATGCCTAAGGTCAGATGGAGGGGGAGAGTACCTCTCAAATGAGTTTGCAAGGTTCCTGCAGGAGCATGGCATAAAGCAGCAATATTCATGCAGTCATAACCCCACAACAAAATGGACTTGCAGAAAGGAAAAACAGGCATATTGGAGAGGTATCTCAGGCCATGCTAAATGAAAAAGACCTACCAGATTATTATTGGGCTGAAGCAGTTGCTATAGCAGTTTACATAATGAACAGGACTCCCACTGCAGCAATACATGGCATGACACCAGAGGAGATGTATACTAGTAGGAAACCAGATATTTCTCATTTGAAAATTTTTGGTTGCATTGCCTATGTTCATGTGCCAGATGACTTAAGGTCCAAGTTGGATCCAAAAGCTGAGAAGTGCATCTTTATTGGTTATTCTCTGCAGCAGAAAGGGTATAGATGCTATAACCCTTCTACTCGCAAGTTTACAATGAGTAGAGATGTTGTTTTTGATGAGATGAGCAGCTAGTATAAACCAGTAAATTTGATTGATGATGTAGATGCACAAAATGATAATGCTGCACAGAATTCACAACAGCAATCACAAAATATTTGTGGACCTGCAGTGTCCTCTAGCAATGGTTCACATACTTCACCATGGACAGGCAGATTGAGATCAGGAGAATCTCCTCAAAGTAATGTAGATAGTGGTATGAAGGTATCACAAAAAGGAAAAGAGAAGGTAGATCAGCCCATGTTTGATGTGAATGCAGGTTACTCTTATGTGGATGGTGAATCTAGTGGCTCAGAACAGAGCATTGATGATGAGTTGGGTATTCCTTCTATTGTTACACCTGGAGTAAGGAAGACCAGGGATGTTTTGAGAGCACCTGGAAGTGAGCCTATTTTGCGCAGGTCTACGAGAGCTAGGTATCCTATGGATAGGCTGAAATATGATGGATTTACAACCATTCACTATGCCTATATGGTCAAAGTGATACAGGAACCAGAACCCACTTCTTTCGAGCAAGCCATGGGAAAAGAAAAATGGGAGAAAGCCATGGATGAAGAAATGGATGCCTTGGAAGGAAATGCTACATGGAATTGGTGTCTTTGCCTAAAGACAAGAATGCAATTGGCTGTAAGTGGGTTTATAAGGTGAAGCACAATGCAAATGGTTTTGTGAACAGATACAAGGCAAGATTACTTGTCAAGGGGTATGCACAGACATATGGCATTGATTATGAAGAAACATTCAATCCGCTTGCAAGGATGGCAACCGTAAGAGCAGTCATTGCTATGGCTGCATCAAAGGGATGGTCTTTACATCAGATGGATGTAAAGAATGCCTTCTTGCATGGTGATTTGCAAGAAGAGGTCTTTATGGAGCAGCCACCAGGTTATGTTCATGCTGTTCATCCTGAGTTTGTTTGCAGGTTGAAGAAAGACTTGTATGGCTTGAAGCAAGCACCTAGAGCATGGTTTGACAAGATAGGACAGTATCTTGTCACTATTGGCTTTCAGATTTCCAAGGCAGATTTCTCACTCTATGTGAGAAAAACAGGGAAAGGTATTATGCTGCTTGTCATTTATGTTGATGATTTGATCATCACAGGTGATAGTGATGAAGATATCCTTCATGTGAAAATGCTATTGAAGCAGAAGTTTGAGATGAAGGATTTGGGAGAGCTGCGTTATTTGTTGGGCATTGAGGTGATTAGATCACCAAGTGGGATACGGCTCTTCCAGAGGCAGTATGGATTGGACATGCTGTCCAAATATGGGATGACAGGCTGTAAGCCTATTTCAGTTCCTTTGGAGCAGAATGTGAAGCTGAGCGCAGATACAGGTGAGCTTCTAGAAGACCCTACTATGTACAGACGCATAGTAGGAAGTTTGATTTATATGACTATTACCAGGCCAGATTTGAGCTATGCTATTGGATTGGTAAGTCAGTTTATGCAGGCTCCAAGGAAACCGCATTTGGATGTGGCTAGACGCATACTGAGGTATGTGAAGTCCACATTGCAGTATGGACTATTTTATGACACTCGGGTTCAGATACAGTTGCATGGATACACTGATGCTAACTAGGCTGGTAGTATTTCTAATAAACGATCTACCAGTGGATATGTGTTCTCTTTTGGGAGTGCTGCAGTCACTTGGAGCAGCAAGAAACAACCTATAGTTGCCTTGTCAAGCACAGAGGCTGAGTACAGGGGTGCAGCAATGGCTGCATGTGGCCAACACTGTGGGCATCTGCCTATGAATATGTCAAAGGATGTGATGTATGCCAACAGACTATTAAACCACAACACAAAGACTTTGATCCCCTACCACCAATTGTTGCACAACAACCATTTTAAAAATGGGGGATTGACTATGTGGGTCCCATACATCCAGCAGCAAAAGGAACACAGGCACGCTACATCATTGTGGCCACTGATTACTTTACAAAATGGGCTGAAGCTAAAGCAGTCAGAAAGGCAGATGCCAGAAGCACAGCAAGATTCTTATACGAAAATGTGATGACCCGATTCGGATGCCCCATTGAAATTGTGTCAAATAGAGGCACTCATTTTGTCAATGAGGTAATCCAAGAACTCTTGTCTAGCTTCATGGTAATCCATAGAAAAAGCACACCCTACTACCCCCAAGGGAATGGACTAGCAAAATCCACAAACAAAATAATATGCATTATCCTCACCAAGGTAGTAGAACCATAGCATTTTGATTGGGTAGAGAAATTGAATGCAGCCTTATGGGCATATAGAACCACATTCAAGGTCAGTACAAGGAACACACCTTTACAATTGGTGTACGGCCTTGAAGCTGTGGTCCCACTCAAATTTGTAATACCAATTCTACGCATCGCAGTACAGGAATGCATGGGTGACCATGAATCCTTGAAATAAAGGCTCTGTCAGTTGGAAAAGCATACAAAGACAAGACTAGTCACTACCATGCCATTATAATAGAAAAACGCAGAAGAAAGGCATGGTTTGACAGGAATCTGAAAGCTAAAGACATCAAGGAAGGCGACTTAGTCCTATTATACAATGCCAAAGTACACAAGGGGAAACTGAAGTATCTAGGTCAAGGACCATACCGAGTACAAAAGATGAATCCCATCGGAGCTGTGCTACTTGAAACATTGGATGGAGTCCAATTCAACACAACAATAAACGGGAGCTGCCTGAAGCGCTACTACATCAACACGCAAGCCATCCCCGATAAAAATGAAGATTTGGGAAACCAAGTCTTCCTTAGATTGTATCACGAGCACTCACTTGCATATGTACGTCTTCGCACATATAGGTAGCATCAATCGATTTTACATAGAGCTCAGAAGTGATGAATGAGTTCTAGCTGCCCTATGAAAATCCCAGCAAAAAAATCATATAGTTAGTCCCTACTTAGCTACTAGGTCACGTGCACTCACACGCTTTCGCTTAGACACATAGATGATTGCATGAATAATTGTACCACACACTTTCATTCCACACTCTCAAAGGATGTATAAAAAAAGATCTCTCTCCCACACACACTCACAAAAAGGTCATATCAGCATGCCAATCAATCTAATGATCAATGGTACACTACATGCACATGGATGTAGGTTCAAAAAAGATGCTGCCACTGAAGAGGATGTGCAGAAACAGCCCACCACCTCAACCACGGGACCCCCTCCAGAGTTCGCAACCATCTACATCCTCTCAACCATGGAGACCACATGCATTCGTTGTCCAAAGCGATAGCTCCGAAGAAGATTCAGTGCATGACCAAGCAAAACAAATGCCACCCCAGTCACAACCGGCCTACACAACCGCTAACAAGGCCCAATCCCTGGAACTTGTCTAGCCACCCACATCGACTTATGCTCTTTCCTAGGAAGCAACATCTTACTTAGAGCAACGGGGTCTAGGCAGTTTGCATGAGAACCTCAAATCCTTGGAGGACAGTCCTATCCTGACCACCTACATCAAGGACTTTCTCCATTCTTACTACTCCAGCAATGCAAAGGATGGCAAGTACGGTACAATCACTGTATAGCAGAGCCCACTGAACATTATCCTCGACAGTACAGTCATTCAAAGGGCTTTCTCACTGTCAAAACAAGGTGGAAAATACCCTAAACGGTCTGCTGATGCAAAGTTTATTGAAGTACAGTCTCTCCTTGCCAAGGGCACCCTGATCCATAGAGATGGCATATTGCTTCACACAATCCTTGACCATCGCCTCAAGGAAGCAGCACAATTTCTACCCACAATCTTGGGAATAAAGTACGGCAAGGAATGCTCCCTTCCACTCCGCACATTTGTTTTGCTGAGTAGGAAGCTAAAACAAGACTGGGTCCAGTACTTCGTCATTTTCTTTACCAAAAAACTCGATGGTTCTTCAGGCCAGAAATGTAAAATTCTACACTTATTGGCTATAATCATCAAAAGAGAACTACTAGAAAGAGAAATGACTCTGCCCCAGTCACCAAAACCAATTGAGGAGTTGGACATACCCTTCTCGAGCCCTTCTCACCAGTATGGGAGCCATCACCAACTTCTCCAATTGATAAGTGCAGATGCCTTAGCAGAAGTACCTATTTTGGAGGTTGGGATTACAGAACTGCCCCAGGAAATGCTACAGCTCGGTGCACAACTGCAACCACTAAGTCTCCACCAATAGCACCAACCCGAGCTCAAGACAAGGTCGGCACCCGAACCTGAGGAAAGATCAGCACCAGAGCTTGAGACCACATCAGCACTCGAACTGCCCATCGACGCCATGCCAATCGATGAGCCACAAGGGGAGCTAGTGCCAGATCAGCAGTATGACTATTGTACACAAGGGCTTGAGATGCCATTGGAATAACCTCCCCCAAGTACTACAGAATCATCGGGATGGCTACATGGGCACGACTTGTATCAGCAATATCGCCAGACCTCATCAACGTCTGTCATTCTCCAACATCAAGCTAGCCAAATGATCCAAATGTCAGAACTCTCCACTAGCTTGGCCAAGGAAGCATATGCAAGAGAATTGGAAAGGCAGACTGCATTAGAAATTGAAGACCAATTCCAAGCAATCACCATAGAGGTCAAGGCACTTCGGGCACAGATAGATGAGAAGGAGGTAGAAGAAGTGCACATGAACCAGGCTCTCCAAGCTCAAGAGAAGGCAGTAAGGGATGTGACCTCCAACCTCCACCAAAGTCAAACACAGCTGACTATGGCAGTAGAAGCAACGGCAATCCTACAAACCTACTATAACTCCTTGACATCTGCACATGCGCAACAAACGGAGGTAGTGGCACAAGCTCGCGACTCACTCTCATTCACAAAGAAGAAGAGCTCCAGGATTGCAAAGACAAGCTTGAAGACATGAAACAATCTTTGGCAGTACATGCCTTCAGCATTGATGAGCTTACAAGGGAATGTCGACTCTTAAAAGACCAACTTGCTACTGTTCAAGAGGCTAGCACTTCACAAGCCCAAGTCTTGGACCAATGGTCCAATACCACTGAAGACATTCCTCAACAGGCAAAGGTCACCTTGCAAATGAAAAAGCTTAAGGAGGCATACACAACCATCTACCATCAGTACAAAGAAAAATTGAATGAGATGCACTCCCAAAAAATAGTCATCTCAAAGCTTGCTAGTGCACAACAATGAGGCATTGGAAGACAACACCAATGATGCACAACCGTGGTGTACGAAGAGCTTGTGGCTGCTCTACAAGTGGAAGATCACCTCAACAAACGCGTGATTATCCAATGGAAGCAACTCCAAATCAGAATCATATCTGCTCACCCAACAATCAACTGGGAATGATCAATCGGGACTAAAACCCTGTGCATAATTTGCTAAGACTTGTCTGAAGATGAGAAGAATATCTTCTGCATGTCTACACATTCCGGGTTTATAACACTCAGGATGGATGCTCTCATTGCATATGTTTGCCTCATGGGTAGTCCTCCCCTCGGAGTTATTGCAAGTTTGTTGCCATTGCTACAAAGGCCATCCCTATTATTTGCACGGCACAACATAATCGACATCCAACCCATGCAACTGATCATCCCATCGCACCAGCAAAAAGAAGTGTCAGAAGATGACAAGGCCTATCTCACATCCAACTTCCCATATCTAACCAGTCTTTCTGCCAACATCATAACCTCACTTCCCCTTGCTGCCAATACCCTCTTAACCTTCCCCGAGCTCCATCCTAACATCTATTCCCTCCATCGTCTCTTTGCTCATGCCTCTCACCATTTTCAACTTACCCAACAGTCACAAACTTATGAGCCCCTCACACCTAGCTTTTTCCCCTCCCTTGCTAATCCTACCTTGAGGATTACCAAGCTGCTCAAACCATTTGCCCAATTCTTCCCCCCCTCCCCTCTACTCCCCCTTCTGCCACTATCACTCTCCCATATTTCTCCCCAATGTCCCCCGATTCTGTCCCTGCCCCATCATTACCTCCGACACTTCTGGTGCTTCCATCAGCAGAAAATGACACAGTATTTGATTTTGAATATCAAGATTCAGATAATCCAATTCGTACGCCCATGCCAAGTTCCAATGATGGGTATGATTTTGATGAGATACCACTTCCCAGTAACCCCATCAAGGAATTTTGGAGCAAATATCCTAATATGAAAACTCGAGGTGGATGGACCCTGGACAACTTTCCTACCAATATTCGTCAGCGTCAAATTTTGAAAGTTGGATTAGCAAGTTGGATCCAAAACTTGATTGGCACCGTCCCAAGCTCTTTGATGTAATCTTCTTGAAGGAGTACTTACGGGCACCTCCATGTCTCAGAACCCATGCCAAGTTCTATGCAGTTCCACGGCGTAAAAGAAGCCAACATACACACTTTGGCTGAAGATTGAGTCATTAATTGGCCAATGATCAAACCCTACTCTGGTGTAGAATGGAATATCCAAGGCACCATGGTCCGAGCACTTCAGTGGCATGAACAAATAATGCGCAGCAACATTGATCATTTCCTTCGCCAAAGTGCCATATTCTGTAAAACATTGGAATTCATTCTGGAGGTCCCATGTTACCTTGATTCCCATTTGCCTCCACTCAGCTTTAATCCCAATGCAAGGATTGATCCTCAGATTACAAGCCGGCTCTATCAAAAAGTGATCTTCTTGGAGGCACGCCACATATCTATGTTCGAGCAAATGGTGGATACAGGCTACTTGGAAACTGCACAAAAATTGTATGGTGCTAAGGCTTTACAGCAGGATCGACTGGCATGACATAAGTTCCACAGCCACTAGACTAAAAACATGGCAACCTAGGTACGTGATCGCAATAAGCCATAACCCAAGGACGGGTAATCAAATGGATCCGGGAGTATGTTGACTCTGTGCCAACATGAACTTATGTAGAAAGGGAAGGTGATACAACTTTGTGATACAACTTTGTGTTACAACTTCTAGATACGACTTTGTGTTACGACTTTGTGATACAACTTTGTGTTACGACTTTGTGATACAACTTTGTGTTACAACTTTGTGTAACAACTTTGTGTTACAACTTCTACATGTAGAGAGAGAATGTGTTACAACTTTGTGTTACAACTTTGTGATACAACTTTATGTTACAACTTTGTGATACGATTTTGTGTTACAACTTTGTGTTACATGCACAGAGAGAAGCTCTCCAACTTGTATAAATACCCCATAATGGAATGAAGCCCACACTCTTTGGGGCATTGTGTTGAGTCTACTTTGGTATTCCAAGCATTTGTCTCAAGTGTCCATGCTTCCTTGCACTGCACGTCCAAAAGCATGTCCTAGCCTTGCAACTCCTCCTCCCCTCTCCTCCAACCTTGCAACCCATCCTCTCCCTCTCCTCCTCCCTACTCCTCCTTTCTCTTCCTCCTCCCTCCTCCTCCTCCTCCTCCCTCCTCCATCTCCACCACCCCCTCCCCCCTCCATCTCCATCTCCACCACCCCCACCCCCTCCCCCCTCCATCTCCACCTCCCCCTCTCCCCTCCCCCTCCATCTCCACCTCCCCCTTTCCCCTCCCCCTCCATCTCCACCTCCCCCTCTCCCCTCCCCCTCCATTTCCACCTCCCCCTTCCCCCTCCCCCTCCATCTCCACCTCCCCTTCCCCCTCCCCCTCCTCCAGCTCTCCAACTTGTATAAATACCCCATAATGGAATGAAGCCCACAGTCTTTGGGGCATTGTGTTGAGTCTACTTGTTGAGATATCGAGCTCCACTTGCGATATGCCAGGGTGACCATTGTGCATTTATGTCACCGACTTGTTAGCTGTAGATGCGATTGGTACACTGCCCACGAATAATAGTTGGATGACAGCTATCCTTATCTACTCTAGTTTGTGGCTCAGTTAGTATGCCACCTTAGTTAGTTGAGTTTGGTTTGAGACCCACATATAGGGTTCTTCTATTTCTTGTACTTGAGTTCTTTTGGCTTTCACAACTAAGAAGAGGAAAACTGTTTTCAGCCTCCACCTTTGTGTGTATTCCCCCATTGTGCATGTGAGAAAGCCGCAAGTGAGACTCCTTCCCTCTCTCCCACTCTCTTCACATGGTATCAGAGCCTTGTTCGTGGTAAGGAGCTCAAGAAAGCAAACCAAGTTTGTGGTGTCCTGGTAAGAGGACCAGTGTTGCTTTCCTATTTCGAGTTTGGGAGCAAATCTTTGCAGGTAGCACAGCCAGAAGTGCAAGAGTGCACTGTCTCAGATTGAGACGCCCTTCGTGGTGTGGCAAGAGCGCAGTATATGCTGCGGGGCCATTTCGGATTCGAGGCCATTTCAGGGCCCGTTTTGAAGGCGAAAGTTCTTCGCGGGCACTCAGAAAAAGGCCCTATTTTTGTTGAGCGACCACTACTCGGCTGGTCGATGAAAAGTTGCCACAGAAATTGCATCGTATGCTTGTGTGCAGAGATATTGGGAGTTGCAGAATCATGCTTGTTGCCTGTTGATGCAAAATCGTCACTAGGAAGTGACTGCGTGGTCAAATACCACCTTCATCAGTTTTGCAGATCTGCCTGTGTGAGGCAAAAGCTGTGTTTTTTACAGTGTTCTGTAATGGCATCTGATTCTCTCTCACAGATTGTCACAGAAAAGCTTGACAAGAATAACTTCCAGGCATGGAAGTTTAGAATGACGAATTTCCTTATGGGGAAAGGCTATTGGGAGTTCATTACAGGAAATGAAGAAGAACCTGTTCTTCCTAATGTTCCCAATCAACAGGAAATGCAGGCATTTAAAGGATGGCATGAGAGAGCTAGAAAAGTTATGTATTGGCTGTCTATCAGTATTTCGGACTCTATGATTGTGCATATTCAGGATGCAAGTATGCCAAAGGAGGCATGGGATACTTTGGCGAAAATGTACACAGCACAAATACGCAAGCCAGGAAAATGCAGCTCAAACAAGAGTTGCACAATGTGCAGAGAGAAAATTTGAGCATAAATGACTACCACATGAAGGTGAAGAAAATTGCAGATGCACTTGCTTCCATTGGGTCACCAGTGGAAGATGATGATCTAGTTTCTGTGACCTTGAATGGTCTAGGAAAGGATTATGCACAGTTCCGGACATCCATTGCCGTCCGTGAAAAATTTCCTGATTTTGAAGAGTTGTTTGCTCTTCTAATTTCTAAAGAGCAGAGAAATGGGGGTGCATCTTCTTCAAGTGGAACGTCAAAAGAAACTGTCTTCTACTCAAATGCTAGAAGAGGTAGAGGCAGAGGTAGAGGAGGCCGATCTGTAGGCCGTGGTAGAAATCAAAATATGCAGCAGACTTAAGAAAACCAGTCCTATGCAGGAGGACATGGTAACTCCAGAGGCAGGGGGAGCCAAAGAGGCCGTGGTGGATGGCAGAGAGCCAAAATGCAAACAGCAATGTTGAATGCTACTACTGTGGAAAAATGGGACATATGGCTAAAGACTGCTACAAAAAGCAGAATGACATTATGAATGGAAAATTGCAGCAAGGCAATTATGCATCTTCCAGTAGACAGGGTGATGACAGAAATGAGCATCTATTTATGGTGCAACATATGACCAATTCTATGACAAGTGCAGAAGAACGAAATGATGTGTGGTATGTTGACTCAGGTGCATCAAACCACATGACAGGTCATGCAGAATGGATGCAGGATGCAAGGAAAATGGAAAAACTAGGATTTGTGGAGACTGGTGATGATACTGCACATCCTATTCTGCAGATTGGTACAATTTCTTTGTCTATGCAGGATGGGAAAAAGAAATACCTATCTGATGTATTTCATGTCCCAAACATCACCAAGAACCTGGTTTCTGTTGGTCAAATGGTTGAGCAGGGCTTGCAGGTCAGATTTAATCCTCATGGATGCTTTGTTGAGGATATGAAAAATAACGGTCGCTTGATAGCAAAAGGAAAGAAGAAGGGCAGGATGTTTACATTGGATGCGGACATGCCTGAATTGAGTGCAGCAATGTTTGCACATGGGACCGGTGTAGTTGCAGATATTGATATCTGGCATAAACACATTGGTCATGTTAATATATAGCGACTTAAATCAATGCAAGCCCAAAATATTGTTGCAGGATTGCCTAAATTCAAGGTTGCAGAAATGCATAAGGTTTGTGAAGCCTGTCAATTTGGAAAACAGGCAAGGAAACCATTTCCTAGGCATGTTCAAGAGAGTAAAAAGCCATTGGAATTAATCCACTCTGATGTGTGGACTACTAAAGCTGCATCTATTAAAGGCTGTCACTATTTTGTCACATTTATTGATGACTTCAGTAGAAAACTTTGGGTGTATTTTATGAAAAAGAAAAGTGAAGTATTTGGGCACTTCAAAGCTTTTAAAGCTATGGTTGAAAAAGAAACAGGCCTGCAAATAAAATGCCTAAGGTCAGATGGAGGGGGAGAGTACCTCTCAAATGAGTTTGCAAGGTTCCTGCAGGAGCATGGCATAAAGCAGCAATATTCATGCAGTCATACCCCATAGCAAAATGGACTTGCAGACAGGAAAAATAGGCATATTGGAGAGGTATCTCGGGCCATGCTAAATGAAAAAGGTCTACCAGATTATTATTGGGCTGAAGCAGTTGCTACAGCAGTTTATATAATGAACAAGACTCCCAATGCAGCAATTTATATAATGAACCGGATTATTATTGGGCTACAGCAGTTGCTCCCTATTTTGCGCAGGTGTACCAGGGTTAGGTATCCTGTGGATAGGCTGAAATATGATGGATTTACAGCCATTCACTATGCCTATATGGTCAAAGTGATACAGGAACCAGAACCCACTTGTTTTGAGCAAGCCATGGGAAAAGAAAAATGGGAGAAAGCCATGGATGAAGAAATGGATGCCTTGGAAGCAAATGCTACATGGGAATTGGTGCCTTTGCCTAAAGACAAGAATGCAATTGGCTGTAAGTGGGTTTATAAGATCAAGCACAATGCAGATGGTTCTGTGAATAGATACAAGGCAAGATTAGTTGTCAAGGGGTATGCACAGACATATGGCATTGATTATGAAGAAACTTTCACTCCGGTTCCAAGGATGGCAACCGTTAGCACAGCCATTGCTATGGCTGCATCAAAGGGATGGTCTTTACATCAGATGGATTTAAAGAATGCCTTCTTGCATGGTGATTTGCAAGAAGAGGTCTTTATGGAGCAGCCAGCAGGTTATGTTCATGCTATTCATCCTCAGTTTGTTTGCAGGTTGAAGAAATCCTTGTATGGCTTGAAGCAAGCACCTAGAGCATGGTCTGACAAGATAGGACAGTATCTTGTCACTATTGGCTTTCGGATTTCCAAGGCAGATTTCTCACTCTATGTGAGAAAAACAGAGAAAGGGATTATGTTGCTTGTCATTTATGTTGATGATTTGATCATCACAGGTGATAGTGATGAAGATATCCTTCATGTGAAAATGCTATTGAAGCAGAAGTTTGAGATGAAGGATTTGGGAGAGCTGCGTTATTTCTTGGGCATTGAGGTGATTAGATCACCAAGTGGGATACAGCTCTTGTAGAGGCAGTATGGATTGGACATGCTGTCCAAATATGGGATGACAGGCTGTAAGCCTATTTGAGATCCTTTGGAGCAGAATGTGAAGCTGAGCAAGGATGCAGGTGAGCTTCTGGAAGACCCTACTATGTACAGACGCATAGTAGGAAGTTTGATTTATATGACTATTACCAGGCCAGATTTAAGCTATGCTGTTGGATTGGTAAGTCAGTTTATGCAGGCTCCAAGGAAACCGCATTTGGATGCGGCTAGACGCATAATCAGGTATGTGAAGTCCACATTGCAGTATGGACTATTTTATGAGGCTGGGGTTCAGATACAGTTGCATGGATACATTGATGCTGATTGGGCTGGTAGTATTTCTGATAGACGATCTACCAGTGGATATGTGTTCTCTTTTGGGAGTGTTGCAGTCACTTGGAGCAGCAAGAAACAGCCTACAGTTGCCTAGTCGAGCACAGAGGCTGAGTATAGGGGTGCAGCAATGGCTGATGTGAGGTAGCTTGGTTGCATAAGCTACTTTATGATATGCATCAGTCTACAGATGGGCCAGTTGTCATTTATTGTGACAACATGAGTAGTATACACTTGGCAAATAATCCAGTCTTTCATGCTAGAACAAAGAACATTCAGGTGCATTATCACCATGTGCGGGAGAAGGTTTTACTAGGTCTTATTGATCTAGCTTATGTCAGCATAGAGGATCAGGTAGCTGACATATTCACGAAGGCATTGGGCACACAGAAGCTGCGCAAATTAAGAGACTTGCTTGGTGTGCAGGAATTGGGATTGAGCTCGAGGGGGAGTGTTGAGATATTGAGCTCCACCACTCGCGATATGCCAGGGTGACCGTTGTGCATTTATGTCACCGACTTGTTAGCTGCAGATGCGGTTGGTACACCGCCCACGAATAATAGCTGGATGACAGCTATCCTTATCTAGTCTAGTTTGTGGCTCAGTTAGTATGCCACCTTAGTTAGTTGAGTTTGGTTTGAGACCCACATATAGGGTTCTTCTATTTCTTTGTACTTGAGTTCTTTTGGCTTTCACAACTAAGAAGAGGAAAACTGTTTTTAGCCTCCACCTTTGTGTGTATTCCCCCATTGTGCATGTGAGAAAGCCGCAAGTGAGACTCCTTCCCTCTCTCCCACTCTCTTCACACTACTTTGGTATTCCAAGCATTTGTCTCAAGTGTCCATGCTTCCTTGCACTGCACGTACAAAAGCATGTCCTAACCTTGCAACTCCTCCTCCCCTCTCCTCCAACCTTGCAACCCATCCTCTCCCTCTCCTCCTCCCTCCTCCTCCTTCCTCCTCCTCCTCCCTCCTCCTCCTTCTCCTCCCTCCTCCTCCTCCTCCCTCCTCCTCCTCCTCCTCCCTCCTCCTCCTCCTCTCTCCTCCTCCTCCCTCCTCTCTCTTCTTTTCCCCATGCTCTTACACCTTCTTCCTCTCCCACTCCTATGCTCCCCTAAACCCTTTGTTCCTCAACCCTTAAAACTCCATGATATACGAGGGAGATGAGTTCTCCACCATGAACGCTACCCTAACCTTGGAACCTTCTTATAAACCGTGGAACCTCCTTCTGAACCCTGGAACCTCCTTCTAAACCCTGGAACTCCTTCTGAACCCTGGAACCTCCTTCTGAACCCTGGAACCTCCTTCTAAACCCTAGAACCTCCTTCTAAACCCTGGAACTCTTTCTAAACCCTCGAACCTCCTTCTGAACCCTAGAACCTCCTTCTGAACCCTGGAACCTCCTTCTAACCCTTAAACTCCTCCTAAACCCTACAACCCCCAATGAAGGCGAAAGCCTTCATTACCTCATTAAAGATGATTTACGTTCCTTTTACACATGCATGCACTTTGTTTGCTTACCACACTTAAGCCTACTTCTCTCACCGGAACACGACTCGAGGTCCTAAGCTACACATATACTACAACCGACAATCCCAATATATCTGTAGGTGACAAAAAGCCTCGGAACCCTGCAAACATAGAATACGCATCTCTTCCTATGAAAGCAGTAGGAAAGAGCGAACAGTAATTATGTATTTACTTTCTCTCCAAGCCATGTTGGAATGTGTAGTGACCTGTGGAATCACCATAGTACAATCGGGATATTTGCATACACCACCAACAAAGCATACAGTTGAAAAGCAAATGGCATGGTATGTGTGTCTGCATGGTAGCATTACCAGCATCAAGGTCACCTCTACATTGAAAGCCATTCCGCAACCAACACAGTTTCCTGAATGAGTTAGGTTGTCTACATGATAGTAACCACAGAAGGAGGAGATTGGAAAAGGAAAGCTTGGCAGCCTGCTTGCACTTGGTGGCACATGTCCAGAAGCAATGCATGTTTCCCTTCCAACTCCTTCATGAGGTGAGACTGTAGCTCCACATCAACATGAAATATAAAAAACATGCAAATTCCATTACTTTATATACATATACATATTACAATCAAAATAGAGAAACCCAAAAATTTATAAAAGTATCTCAATAAGGGACAGCGTATTAGAGTTATCTAATCCTCCTCCAAGCAACTCCAAGGTTGATAGGTTTGTTGTTATCTGCACCTCAAGTTTGGATCTCTCAATGGAATTTTCAAGAGGTAGCCAAGCCACATTGGCTTGTTCTAATAGAACTTGAGCTTTTAAAATACCAAGGGTTGCACCAACTTTCTCATTGCTCATCTTCTGAATCTTTACTTCCTCCATTGTCTTTGTGCAATTGTAAGTGCATTCTTTGCAGCACGTCCTTTCTTCTATGTCTTCAATTAATATTTTAATCTTCAAGGCCCTCACCTTGTGGCATATAAACTACACTCAAATTGCCACTATTTGTTATTGCTATTGATTGAGGAGTTTTTTTAGTTTGGAGATGCCCCCATGCTGTCATCTGGGACATTGCCTAGGATGCCATTGTTCAGCTTCCAATGCATATAATGGCTTTTAAAGTACCCTCCTTTTTCAATTCATTGTTATACTCCTCAGCAAACAACAAACCAAGTGAAATGCATGGCCTTACCTGCATTCAAAACCGTAGGACTAAGTTGGAGAACGTACGTGAGAGTGCTCTCAACGGAAGCAAGAACAGAAGAGGGAGAGAGAGCGGGAGAGAGAGACAGAGAGCCACACAAGTTTTGGTGGGTGCAGAACCACCCTAATCTTCTTTTTCATTCATTTATATATGTGTTTGAGTATTGTACATAACCGGGGTAAAGGCACAGTGACCTTTAACCCCCACAACCTCCCACTTAAAGGACAATGTGCCTTTAAGGGAGAATGACCAGTGAACATACTATCCAATGCCCATCAATACACGACAATACTCAAACCGCTGACTAGGTAGACTCTTTGTCAGCATATCTGCAGGGTTATCATCAGTATGAACCTTGACAAGCTCTATGCGCTTGTCCTCAAGTACCTCCCTGATGAAATGGTACCTGACCTCAATGTGTTTGGTCTTTGCATGAAAGACCAGATTCCGTGCTAGCTGAATAGCACTCATGGAATCACTATGCAATGTTGGTACACCTGTATGAATCCCCAAATCTCCCACTAGCCGATCAAGCCATATAGCCTCCTTGCAACCCTCTGTGGCTGCAACATACTCAGCCTCTGTGGTAGACAAAGCCACGCACTTCTGTGCACGAGACATCCACGACACTGCACCACCTGCAAAGGTGAACACATAACCAGAAGTGGATCTCCTACTATCCACATGCCCTCTGCATAGTTTGAATCTGTGTACCCAAGTGCAAATGCACATCTCCTTGGTACCCTTCATGTACCTCATGATGCACTTAACTGCCTCCCAATGCCTCTTTCCTGGATTAGCTATATACCGGCTAACAACTCCCACTGCAAATGCAATGTCTGGTCTAGTAGCTATCATAGCATACATAAGACTCCCAACTGCTGATGCATAAGGAACCTTGGCCATCATGGCCCTTTCCTCATCTGATTTGGGACTATCTGTATGACTCAGTTTCACATATGGAGGCAATGGAGTACTCACTGCCTTCCCCCCCTCCATATTGAAACGCTGCAATACTTTTGTAACATACTCTTTTTGTGAAAGCCAAAGGAGTTTCCTACTCCGATCACGCGTGATGCGCATACCAAGAATATGACCTGCAAATCCCAAATCCTTCATATCAAAGGCCTCATGCAACTTGGCCCTTAATGCATCTAGCTCATAAGTATTCTTGCTAGCCAATAGCATATCATCCACATATAGTGCCAAGATTATCAGGCTATTATCCTTAGCCCTTTTAGTGTAGAGGCAGTGATCAATTTCACTCCTTCTAAAACCCTGGGACCGAATGAAAGCATCAAACTTCTGATACCATTCTCTAGGTGCTTGCTTAAGACCATAGAGACTCTTCTTTAGCTTGCAAACTAAATGCTCTTTGCCCTTTTATTCAAAGCCTTCCGGCTGCACCATGTAAATTTCCTCATGCAAATCCCCATGCAAGAAAGGTGTCTTGACATCCATTTGCATAAGCTCCATATCCTCTACTGCCACTAGTCCAAGCATGCATCTAAGTGTGGTCATCTTCACAACCGGAGAGAATATCTCATCAAAGTCCACACCCTTCTCTTGCTTGAACCCTTTAGCGACCAAACGGGCCTTGTACCTAGGCACATCATCACCTGTGACCTTCATCTTGTAGACCCATTTACATGGCAATGCTTTCTTTCCATGTGGCAAAGAAACCAAGTTCCAAGTCTTATTTTTCATAAGTGAACTCATCTCTGATTGCATAGCATACTCCCACTTGCGTTTATCCTCACGCATCATAGCCTCTCTGTAGCAAGAAGGCTCCCCACAATCAGTAAGCATCACATAGTCTACCCCTGGAACAAACCTATCAGGCGGTCTAGACACTCTAGATGATCTTCTCAAGGGCATTTCAGCTTGCTGTCCCACTTGCATATCAGCCACATTTGGCTCATCATTTCCACCAATAGATGATCCATCATCTACCCTTGATTGTATACCTGTGGGAGTACTTGGTGGTACCATTTCTTGCACATTTGGTGCATGGACAGCTTGCTGTCTATCAACATATGCAGGTGGATTGACATCCTGGAAAGTGATTCTCCTCATTTCCACATCCCTCATGGGTGCCTTATGCATCTTCTTCTCATTGAAGACCACATCATGGCTGCGTATGATCTTCTTTGCTTCTGGATCCCAGAGACGATAGCCCATCTCTCCACTTTCACCATAACCCAGAAAGATGCATTTCCTAGACTTAGGATCTAGCTTCTTTCGAAGCTCTTTTGGCACATGTGCATATGCCTCACACCCAAATATATGCAAATGAGAGTAAGAGGGCTTCTTGCCACTCCATGCCTCTTCAGGAATACCACCATCCAAACTCTTACTAGGTGATCTATTGATCACATGCACTGCAGTCTTCATTGCCTCAGCCCAAAAACCACCAGAAAGACTTGCATTGGAAAGCATGCATTGCAACCTTTCTTGAATGGTACGATTCATCTTTTTTTCAACTGGATTTTGCTCTGGAGTATGAGGGGATGTGAGCTCCCTCTTAATCCCACGTGTATCACAGAAATGCTGAAAGTCATGAGAGAGATACTCTCCACCATTGTCAGTCCGTAGGCATTTAAGCATTCTACCTGACTGATTCTCAACCAAGGCTAGCCATTTCTGAAATACCTGGAATACATCACTCTTCCGAGCTATAGAATAAGCCCACACTTTCCTAGTTGCATCATCAATGAATGTCACATAGTATTCAGCCCCGCCTAATGACCGTGTAGGCATGGGACCACATACGTCTGAATGCACCAAATCAAGCTTTTCAAACTCTTTCTTTCCCCTTCTTTTATGGGCTGATTTAGTCTGCTTCCCATAGAGGCAATGCTTACAAAATTCAAAATCAGAGAAACTCAAATGCGGTACATAACCCAAACGGCATAAGAGTTTCATTCCATTCTGGCTCATGTGCCCCAACCTGCAATGCCACAAAGAAGTGCTTGGCTGCTCGGTTATTGCAACAACATGATCAAATACCCCTGATACATGTAAGGGATACAAAGTCCCACACTTGGCACCCCTAGACAAAAGCATAGAGCCCTTTTGAATTTTCCAACTTTGAAAGCCAAAAGTGGTGTGAAAACCAGCATCATCTAGCTGACCCACTGAAATAAGACTCTTGGTCAGCTTAGGTACATGTCTCACATGTTTCAAAACAAATGCAGACCCATTTGCAAAAGGAAACTTTATGTCACCACCTGCTCCCACTATGTCACATGCATAGTCATTTCCAAGATGCACACAACCTGTCTTTCCACTGTCATAAGTGGAGAACCATTCCCTATGGGGAGTAACATGGAATGAAGCACCAGAATCCAAAATCCAATCCTGGGAATATGCATCATCTGAAGTGGTAAGAAACTCTGCAGATAAACTAGACATGAAGAGAATGCTATTGTCACTTTCATGTGTGACTGCATTGATCTCCTCGATCTTCACTTTTCCTTTGTCCTCCCTTGGACTCTCTTCCTTTTGATTTGCACCCCAATTTGCATTCTTTTTCTTATCCCTTTGCTCTCTTTTTAGCTTGTAGCAATCCTTTTTCATATGGCCCTTCTTGCCACAATGGTAACACTCAATGTTCCGTGCCTTGGATTTGCTACGAGACTTCCCTCTTTCTTGGGACTTCCCCCTAAACTGTGATCTACCCCTTTGCACATTTAAGGCTGCATCCTGCTTGTTGCCATCCATAGACTTTCGTCTAATCTCCTCGGCCAACAAGCTACCCACAACATCATCAAATTTCAGTACTCCATCAGGTGCAGAGTTACTGACAGCTGTACGGAAGGTATCCCATGAGGATGGCAATGAACATAAGAGAAATATTGCCTTAGCCTCCGCATCAAAATTCATTTTCTGAGCCTGAAGCTGGCTGAAAATAATATTGAATTCATTCAAGTGAGAAGAAATGGAGACCCCTTCCTTCATCTGCAGCTCAAACAACCTCTTCATGAGGTAAACTTTATTAGAGGCAGTTTCCTTCTCATAAGTGGCACACCGTTTCTTCCACAAATCTTTTGTAGTCTGCTCATTTACTACTGTGAAATAAACTGACTCTGCAAGATGAAGTCTAATAGTAGACTTTGCTAATGCATCCAACTCATTCCAATCATCCTCAGACATATTTGCAGGCTTAGCTTCAATCCCTGCCAAGGGTTTAATCTGCTTCTTTTCAATAAGCACATCCCTTATTTGTTCTTTCCACAAAGAAAAGTTTGTCCCATCAAACTTTTTAATGCTGAAAAACTCCTTTTCAGACGTGGAAGAGGATGCCATGATGCAAATGAAACAAAATCCCAAATGCTAGTGCCTGCAAGAGAGAATCACACCAAATACTAGGTGCACCTAAATGTGTATGCCACAATAGAGTGAAATATCACCAAAATTCAAAGCTCAAAGCATCAAAAGATGCATCTGACTTATGCACTACTATGCATCCATATGAGCAAATCTGGCCCAAAAGAAAATCCCAATAAGTGCCAAATGACTCAAGCATAAACACCATCCACTGGCATATGCATCAATAATATCTCATCCAAGAGAGCATAGCACTATCAGTGCATCACCTGCAATGTGTCAAAGCTGTCCCTCAGCTTAAAATAGCATCCATGTGCAAAGCGTCCGTAAAAATAGCATCCCACAAGGCAATTTGGGCCTATCAGCGCATCCAATAAGGACCGCAATGCATCCAAATGGCCTATAAATCATCCACTACAACCCAATGCACACCACGAATGAGCGCACACTGCTCAAACTACACTGCTCAAACTGCAACCAGAGTGATCTGCATAAGGTATGCTCAAGAAATCATAGTCCCACGGTAATGAGCGCTACTAAAAATAGAACCTGAGATGCCTCAAAACATGGGTGCCATTGCATAATCGGAATCAGCAAGAAAATCTGCAAATATCTCTCTTCTGCCAGAACTCCAAAATCCCAACCGATGAGTGAGAAATGGGAGTCAACACTTATCCACTGCCATGTGGCATAAATCTAAGGTTTCAAAACCTTAGAATGAAAAATGCATAACAGAGAGACAAAATCGAATACACAGAGATCTATAACTCTGAAAATCCTCCACCGAATCGCGCAAGAACTGATAGGTAGGAGTTTTTGGGCGTCCGAAATGCAATGGGACAGACGGTTTTGGAAACCGTGGTCTCAATCACTGGGTCCAACACACGGACTGAAAAACGTTTTTGGAAACAGAGCTATCTGTAAACTCCATCGGAGTGCGAATGATGAGCAACATAGAAGTTTTAGGACCTCCTGAGTCCACCGGAACTGACAGATCTGCAAATGGTTGCTCCAAACTTGAGTTCCAACACCCGGGCAAAAAACGCAGGAACTGACACAGTCATGGATGATTTTTTCCTATTAGTTTCGTTAAGAAGCGAAACTTTTATATTGGTGTCGAAAGTTTGTATGCCTTGATAAAAATAAAGGTTTGAAAAATTCGCCAAGATTTGAAACTTTTATGAGAAAATTTTAAAAGTTTCGCCATAATTTACAACTTTTTCTTTTGAATTCAAAAGAAAATGTATAAAAGTGTAATCTATTATACAAATATTGTGAAACTAAAAAAACTATCTTGATAAACTTTCGCCAAGATTTTATATTAATATATAAGCATAGCTTCGATAAAAACATCCCTGGACACAGTGAGTCAGAAATCCAATGAAACGATCCCAGATTCAAGAATGAAGGTGTTTCCAAGCTCCTGAAGTAATGTGGATACCAAAAGCAAGCAATAGTTGCCTCTACAAGTCAATATGGAGTCTCTGTCATCGAACGGAACAAAGAAAAGCTAAAAAAACGACTTTTTCTTTGAAAGCTCTTAACAGACTCTCAAAACCACTTCGCAAAGCCAAAGTAACTTTTCCAAAGGTTCCTCTAAGGTCTCTGCACACTCGGATGCAAGTAAAGTCACCCACAAAGCTTCCCACAAAGCTTCTCCTTCCTCCCACAGAGCTGCTGAGCTTCAAGCATTCACACACGCTCAGCTAGATCACCCGAGCTCTGATACCAGTTGAGAGTGCTCTCAACGGAAGCAAGAACGGAAGAGGGAGAGAGAGCGGGAGAGAGAGACAGAGAGCCATACAAGTTTTGGTGGGTTGAGAACCACCCTAATCTTCTTTTTCATTCATTTATATATGTGTTTGAGTATTGTACATAACCGGGGTAAAGGCACAGTGACCTTTAACCCCCACAGTATGCCCTTGCAAAAGAATCTCCAAACTCCATTGGTAGTATACCTTGTTGAAAAAAATCATCACATCCTCAAAAAAGTGTTGGTCAAATACCATCGCTCTTAATTTGATAGGCTCAGTTTCCTTTTGTGTTATTGGTGAAGATACACAACCATTCATGTTGTGAGACATCACTTTCCTTTAATAGCTTTGGGACCTAGCCCTCGGGGAGTGGATCTCCAAAAAATTTAGTGTACCATGTGCATTCAAAAAGAGGGGTATTTTAATCCTATTGATGGAAAAAATTTAACAAGATTATAACAACAGGAGGGGTTTTTTAATTCAAATTTAGAAAAAATTATGCTAATTCATAAGTACAGAGGGGTGGTTATATTGGGGAAAAAGTTTTAGCTGAAGGGTTCTTTAAATACCCCTTGAACGCACATGATACCTAGGATTTCTTATTAGTTCACCCCCCAAGTCTTGGCCTTCTATGTCCAACCCATATTGTGCATGAAAATCCTCTTTTGTGATGCCAAAAATTCCTCTATCATGGATAATTCACCTTTTTTCCCTTCCACCTTGATGTGCAAAAACATAATATCAACATCTAAGAAAGAGACCCATGCAAATAAAAACAGTGAAGAGAGAGATGCAGATACAAAGAGAGCTTGAGTGATTGAGAGCTAGAGAGAGAAACTGAGACTAAGAGATGGAAGATTCTTCCTGAGGAGTCTCGCTTCGTCTCCATATTCATCTTCTCTTCTATAAATAGGCTTGAAGGTAGCAGGTCTACTCTTTTACTCTTGTGCTCCGACTGTTCTCTGGTTCTTGCTTGCTTCATGGTTTCTTCACACAAAAATGTCGACAAAAGTAGCAGTCAAAGTACTCATTCCACCACCCATGGTCCATCTTCAGTTATACTTCACATGCCACTCATCATGATTCAAATTACTTGTTATTGGAAAATACAAATATGTGTAAAATAACTAAAGGGCCGACTTGTATGCTTGTTACACAACCTCTTGAAATGTGCTTACAAGCATAAATAACATAGCACGGTAACCTACTTAAACCCTAACACAACAACTAATAAAGCAGCAAACTGCCAAAGTAGTAACTGATAAAGCAGCGAATGATAAAGTAGTGATTGATATAATAGTCGCATTTAGTAAATCAGTGATTTCAATAAAGCAACGACAAATATAGTAGTGACTGATATAGTAGCGACTACTTAATGCAGTGGAGCAGATATAGCAACGACATGATTGACACAATGATGCGATTAAAAGGATGAATCAATCAAAGCGACAATCACTAGGTTATTATAGCAATGACTTGAGGAGTCACTACGTTATTATAATAGCAACTTGAGGAGTCACTGCATTATTATAGTAGCAACTTGAGGAGTCATTGCATTATTATAGCAGTGACTTGAGGAGGCAACACACAGACATGCAATTTTGTTGACTGGTTTTTGGAGTTTTTGTTCAAGGTTTTTTTTGTGTGGGGGGTGCTACACTACTCGATCTACCTAGTCAATGCAAAAAACAAGAAGAAAAAACAACTTCGGAAGGACAAATGGGATGTTTTGAAAAAAAAGAGATTTTTCCCTTTTAAACCACTTTGAAAGTCACTCATAGAACCATTTTTTAGTGTTTTTGTTAGGAAATTCTATCATACACACCTTAGCAATCACCTGATCTACCTTTCTACAAACTTTAAAAACTACAAAACACCAAAATTACTTCAAGATCACTCGAAATGACTTTCAACACCTCTCTTTTACTCACTCCTTCCTATACAGCAAAACCAAAAGTTTTCCCATACAATACTGAATGTTGGGCAATGGGTGGGTAAAGAGAGAAGCAATTTCAATGCAAAAGTGCACTCAGAACTCCACCCGAAACTCCTCGAAAATGGTGCCAAAAATGTGAAATCTCCATTGGTGACTCATGTGTCATGGGGATCTTGCAACAATCTCGATGGAGTACTCCTCCAAACTACTATGGTTTGAGAGCAATGCATGCAAATGCTGTCCACTAGTGTCACTCTAGTGACTCCCGGCTTGTTGCGATTGTGAATCCATAAGGAGAGGAAGATGGAGAGGAGAGGGGAGTGGAGAAGGAAGAGGAGAAGGAGAAGAAGATTCTAGAAGAAGGGAAGAGGAGAAGAGAACGTGGCATAGGGACTATGAGGGAACAAGAGACACGAGGAGGAGAGCTTGTATTCCAATGTGTGTGCAACCATTAAGCGAAGACAAAAGTTAACCATTATCGAGGAGTACACTACTAAGAAACCCTATGTTCTTAAAAACCCCTAAACAAAAATTTCTCCCACAATAAAAATAGTCCTCTTTACTTATGAAGTAAGTGAATTTTTTCAAAAATGGAATTAAAAATCTCATCCTGTTATTTTAATTCTGTTAAATGTTTCAAAAAATCTGGATTAAAATACCCCTCCTTTTGAATGCACATGGTACACTAAATTTTTCAAGAGGAACTCCCCAAGCAACCATTTGGCCGCTCTCTTCTACATTTCTACTTTCTTCTTATAGTATAAGAACTATTAACCAATGTGGTGGTTAACGTGCCCCCCTTCATGTTCACAATCCATTCATGGATTTTGTTTGCTACATAATGTTGGACTTGAGGGCATTGTTAATAATTCGGTACTAGTTGAATGTCCTATGGCAAAATGGATGTAGTGGCTTCCAAAAATGTCTTGAATATGTCTTCAAAGGTTTGTATGTGATGACCGTGAAGATTTTGGACACGTACATATAACCTCATTACTTGAGGGAATAAGGGACCCTCGTTTAGATTAAGCATGATTTCTGCATGTAGCCACTGGTCGTTCTCTTTCACTGATAGGTTGAGAGCATGGAGGTCCCTTAGCAAAATAGTTATTAGCTGAAAAAAATGTATGGTCACTACTACTGCTAGAGATCTAGAACTGATGCGAATGTAGTGTTGAACTCTTCCATCTAGGTGGCCGAAGCTAGTGAAGAGCCAACCTCTGGAAAATCAAAGCGAGGGAAGTTGTATGCAATGTTGGGATTTGCTTTGCTCATCTTCTCAAAATATGGCCAACTCTAGCATCGACATAGTGGTAGATATGTGGGGCTGATTTGTTATTCAAGCCCCGCATAGTAGTAAGTCCTCCAAAGCACCGTGTGCTTCAAAAAAGGGACTCTCCATTGAGGCTGGAGACCAGCATCATCATTGGCTTGGGTACTATGTTATAGTGAGGTCAGGCATATCCTCCCCGCATTCGTCGATTATGCTCACACTAGCATTTGCAAAAGCTGCATTGAATGAGTTCAATAGCTAGGGCTCTCACCTCCATTACCTATTTTCAAAAGACGTGAAATCTTTGCATCTTTCCTTTCCATCAATTAACGTCTACCATATCCTTGACTGATCAGAAGGAAGTTATCACAGGGTTATCGCTTCGACTAGGTATCATGGTTGAGTGTGGAGTCCTGCGGTGGTGGCTGATCTTCTTCCTTTGCTGGATGCTAGGCTACTTCCTTGTTAGGCTCCTCTTCATATGATCCTTCCAGGTTAGAGAAGATCATGGGATTAAGTATATTGTGCCACTGCTTGGTACCCATGTCTTCATGTCCCTTATTAGGATCATATGATCCTTCTAGGTCAGAAAAGAGTATGGGCTTAAGTATATTGTACCACTGCTTGGTTAATTAGGGGAGAATTGGGGTCTCCAAAGGGCCCCCAATTAGTGTTTCCTAATTTTAAGGGATTAGTGAGGTATTTGAGGTGTACCAATGGGAGTGCTCCTTTTAGTGGGGCAATGCCATGTTGAGGTGGAGGGTGGGTAGACTTGCAAACATCCCCTATTGGCTACTCCTCTTACACCGAGGACCACTCAAACCGTCCCCCCCCCCCCTCAACCCATGCTTGACCCTCCTCCCATATGCACCTCCCCCAAACAACCCTACAAGTCATTCAAGAGGCAATGGGCCCTTCTAGGTGAATTTTCCTCCCTCTCAACTTGTTACAAGCCTGCCCCCTCTTCTTCTCTAGTCCAGATCCATTCGCCCTCTATTTTTCAAATGTGGGAACTCATTTAGTAGCTTCTCTACCCCCTCCTGCTCTGGTCCACTGTGTTTCTCCCTCTCCAGCACCTCATGTAGCAGTTGCTCATTCTCTCTCCATTCCTAGCTACAGCAGCAGCTGCTCATCCCCCTTTGCTCTTTCTCCCTTTGTTCCTAGCTATAGTACCTCTTGTAGTAGCTGCTCATCCCCCTCTGCTCTTTCTCCCTCCATTCCTAGCTACAACACCTCCAGGAGTAGCTACTCATCCCCCTCTGCTCTTTCTCCCTCCATTCCTAGCTATAGCACCTCTTGGAGCTTCTCTCAACCTTCAGTCGCACCCTCTATACCTTCTCCCTCTCTCTCCCTCTATCAGAGCTTCTCTCTCCCTCCAAGCTACACTTTCTAGTCCACTATTGCTATTGTGACCTCTATACAAGCATGGTGAGGAGACCATGCATGTACTCTATGTCCCACAGGAGCAAAAATGCACTGGGTGAATGGGTGCCTTGCACCTACAGCTTGAATGATTGGATAGTCATGAGAGGATCTACCAAGGGTCCACATAAGCTTCCCAAGAGCAAAAGAGGTGATCTTTTGCATGAATGGAAGGGCTGCATCATGAAGTTCAAGCTTGGGGAAAAAGGATGGCTTGCAAAGGTGCAACACATCTACATGGGGAAGGACATGTGCCTTCCTCCATCAAACAATCAATCAACAATACCATCACATTGTAAGTTTGCATTTTGTGTAAGATTTTGAAGTGTAATGAGTCATTTTGAAATTGTATTTTGAAATAGCACCAAAATAGCACCAGTGTAATGAGTCACTTTGAAATTATGTTTTGAAATAGCACTCGTGCATAATAGATGTATTTTTTTCAGACTTTGAGGAGTGGGAACCAGTTGAATGCTTCTTAGGTAAGTCTACTTCCATTCTAGAGGATTTAGGAAGGCAAATGCCTCGCAAATGCATACTGGAGAGAAGTCCTCTGCTTCGAAACAAAGACATATCTATTGGTATAATGCCAAGTACATGACTCCAAGGACACCATCAGGCTATGGCCATCTTCAATGCATTGCAACTCCACAACTTGAAGACATGGATTGCAGCATGGTGGACACAAGAACAGTGCAATCATATAAGGAAAAGATTGCAAAGGATGTGGGCATGGCCATGAAGTTTACATTTGGCTCAAAATGGGTAAGGTTGTCTTGGTTTATGACTCTGCACATTTTTGCTTCTTGTTTTCAGAATATCTAGATGCACAAAACAAAAACCATGTGGTCATGCAAGTGCCTACATGAGAATGCCCTTGAGGAATTGCTTGTGGTGAATTGGGGAAGCAGGTCAGGTGAACAAAAGGGTGATCTGTTTCAATGCCATGTATGTAAGGACAATGTGGTTGTCAAGTACCACATCTCCTGCCAAATGTTATATTTTGCTTTCCAATATAGGCACTGGAAGAAAACAAGCGGCAATTGGCTCCCCCTTGACTCTAACGATGATGATAATACAGGGGTAAGTTTATGTATTGGTTCTCATTTAGGATATGTCAAGAATGTGTCACAATGGTGGACTCTCAGGGACGTGCCGGAACACTTATTGGTCATGGAGGATGGCATGTTTGAGTCCTTTCACTTTACCTTAAATGGTGAAAAGGTAGGAAAGCGTGCAGAGAAGTGCATGCATAGTGCCACTTTTATCCCTCTTGCAATATTGAAGATTGTAAACAATGTGGGGTTGTTGACTCTGTGCCAACATGAACTTATGTAGAAAGGGAAGGTGATACAACTTTGTGATACAACTTTGTGTTACAACTTTGTGTTACAACTTCTAGATACAACTTTGTGTAACAACTTTCTGTAACAACTTTAGGTTACAACTTTGTGACACAACTTTGTGTTACAACTTTGTGTAACAACTTTGTGTTACAACTTTGTGTTACAATTTCTACATGTAGAGAGAGAATGTGTTACAACTTTGTGTTACAACTTTGTGATACAACTTTGTGTTACAACTTTGTGATACGACTTTGTGTTACAACTTTGTGTTACATGCAGAGAGAGAAGCTCTCCAACTTGTATAAATACCCCATAATGGAATGAAGCCCACACTCTTTGGGGCATTGGGTTGAGTCTACTTTGGTATTCCAAGCATTTGTCTCAAGTGTCCATGCTTCCTTACACTGCACGTCCAAAAGCATGTCCTAACCTTGCAACTCCTCCTCCCCTCTCCTCCAACCTTGCAACCCACCCTCTCCCTCTCCTCCTCCCTCCTCCTCCTTCCTCCTCCTCCTCCCTCCTCCTCGTCCTCTCCCTCCTCCTCCTCCTCCTCTCTCCTCCTTCTCCCTCCTCTCTCTTCTTTCCCCCATGCTCTTGCACCTTCTTCCTCTCCCACTCCTATGCTCCCCTAAACCCTTTGTTCCTCAACCCTTAAAACTCCATGATCTATGAGGGAGATGAGTTCTCCACCATGTACTCTACCCTAACCTTGGAACCTTCTTCTAAACCTTGGAACCTCCTTCTGAACCCTGGAACCTCCTTCTGAACCCTGGAACTTCCTTCTGAACCCTGGAACCTCCTTCTGAACCCTGGAACCTCCTTCTAGACCCTGGAGCTCTTTCTAAACCTTGGAACCTCCTTCTGAACCTTGGAACCTCCTTCTGAACCCTAGAACCTCCTTCTAATCCTTAAACTCCTCCTAAACCCTACAAACCCCAATGAAGGTGAAAGCCTTCATTACCTCAACAAAGATGATTTACGTTCCTTTTACACATGCATGCACTTTGTTTGCTTACCACACTTAAGCCTACGTCTCTCACCGGAACACGACTCGAGGTCCTAAGATACACATATACTACAACCGACAATCCCAATATATCTGTAGGTGACAAAAAGCCTCGGAACCCTGCAAACATAGAATACCCAGCTCTTCCTACGAAAGTAGTAGGAAAGAGCCAACATTTGGCGCCGCTGCCGGGGAGACTAGCATCTCAAGTAGTGAGTAAACATACTTAAGTATGTGTAAAACAACACACTACTTCGAACTTTCATGAACATAACACTCAAGGGCAAGGAGAGTAAAAAATTTTTCCCATTTCTAGCCAAACATATCAACCCCAAGCATCAACCTTGGGTTACTACCTTAAGAAATTTTCTTTATTTCTAAAATAGAAGCCACATGATATACAATCAGGCTAGGTAGTGGACACGAATGCGTAGAGCTTGCAATTTGGATAATTTTACCTTTTTTTAGAAAAGCAAACCGAGCTCTCCATAAAGAGTTATGTCTCGGGAAGAGTTTAGGGTTAAACCCTAAACCTAAACCCTAAACCTAAAATCAAACTTTATGAAAACCTACTCCACCCCTCATTCTTCATCTTTCACTTTCTGCCTCCATTCTCTTCTTCATTCCAAGCCCCATGTAAGACACTCCTCCCTCTCCATCGACCACCACCTTACTCCCATCCTCGCATTGTAAGTGATTTCGAGCCCTTCTCGCAGCGATAACCCAGCCTTCCACCCACTGTCCATTGTTCCACAACAATCCCATTACATCGAGAAAGACTTGGAGAGCGTTCAGGTGACCACTTCTCCCTCCTTTTCGATTTCCATCCGTCAAGTTTTTGTGCTCTTTTTTTTCCCCCTCCCATCTCCACCACCCCTCCCCCTCCCCCCTCCATTTCCACCACCCCCCTCCCCCTCAATCTCCACTCCCTGTTCCCCCCTCCCCCTCCATTTCCACCACCCCCTCCCCCCTCCATCTCCCCCTCCCCCTCCCCCCTCCATCTCCAGCTCCCCCTCGCCGGCCCCCCTCCACCACACCCTCCCCCCTCCACCACCCCCACCACCTCCCCTTCCCCCACCCCCTCCATTTCCACCACGCCCTCCCCGCTCCATCTTCACCTCCCCCTCCCCCTCCCCCCTCCACCACCCCCACCACCTCCCCCTCCCCCTCCCCCTCCATTTCCACCTCCCCCCTCCCCCTCCCCCTCCATCTCCCCCTCCCCCCTCCATCTCCACCTCCCCCTCCCCCTCCCTCTTCCACCACCCCCTCCCCCCTCCATCTCCACCTCCCCCTCCCCCTCCCCCCTCCACCACCCCCTCCCCCTCCACCATCCCCACCACCTCCCCCTTTCACTCTCTCTATTTCTTTCTCTCTCTATCCCTCCCCCTTTCTCTCTATCTCTCTCTATCCCTCCGCCTTTCTCTCTCTAACTCTCTCTTTCCCTCCCCTCTCTTACTTTCTCTCTCTCTTACTCTCTCTCCCTCTCTCTCTTTCTCTCTCTCTCTCTTTACTCTCTCTCTCTCATTCTCTCCCCATCCCCCTCTCTCTCTTTTCTTTCTCCTCTCTTCCCCTTTCCCCCCCTCTCTCTCTTTTCTCTCTCATTCTCTCCCGATCCCCCTCTCTCTCTTTTCTCTCTCCTCTCTTGCCCTTCCCCCCCCTCTCTCTCTTTTCTCTCTTTTCACTCCGCGGCGCACACAGCGCCGCCCCGCCGCCCCTCTCTCGAACCCCCCGCCCCCGTGGCGGTGCACATAGTGCCACCCCCCGCTCATGCCCCGGCTGCCCCGCCCCGCCAACACCCCCGCCACCCCCCCTCGCCTCTCAACCCTCGCCCCCTCTCACCCCCCGCTCTCCTCTACACCCCCGCCCCGCTCTCCGTCCCTCATGCCCCCTGCTCTCCACCCTCGCTCGCCCCCGGTGGTGCACATAGCGTCGCCCCCACCCCACGCCCTCGCCCCGCTCTCTGTCCCTCACCCCCCCTTGCTCTCCACCCCCGCCCCGCGCCCCTGGCGGTGCACACAGCGCCGCCCCCGCCCCGCTCACCCCCCCGCTCTCCACCCCCGCTCGCGCTGCCCCTCTTCCTCCCCCCCCCGCGAAACCCCCCCCCTGGGCATCGCCGTCGGGAAGGCCCCCCCCCCCCCCAAAAAAAAAAAAAAAACCTAACCTAAAACTAACCTCAAGTTAGTGACTAACTGTGGTTAGGTTAGTTAGTTAACCTAGGTTAGGTTAGGCTAGGTTAGTTGGTTAACCTTAGGCTAGTTAGTCTAACTCAGTTAGATTAGGTTAAGCTAGGTTAGTTAGCAAAAACCTAGGCTAGGTTAGTTTTGTCCTTGGTTCGATTAGTTTAACCTTACCTCAGTTAACTTTACTATAGTTACTTACTACGTAAGTTGAACTAACTATGGTCAGTCTAACCCTCACTAGGCTAGGTTAGACTAACTGATTAGCCTCTAGCTAGACAAATAGGTTAGTTAGTCTAACTAGATCAACTTGGTTTCAACCCCTCGCTTGGACTTAAAGTCCATTCACACCACCATTAGGACCCCCCAACGCAAAATTTACCCCTACTTTAACCCCTCGAAACTCATCCGTTTGAGACCCAAACTGAACCCCGTTTGAACCCAGATTTCACACACGGAAACTCTACGTTACGAGGTATTTTTCCAGCCCATTGCACACCATTTCAGCGTCCCTAGCACTCGTTCATTCGTGCCCCCGTGTGGGCCTCATTTTGCATTAATTCACTCGTATTTTCACGCTGTGACCTCTGATTAACGATCCGTCTGCACTGGCACATTTCCCTAAACATGTAGGACAATCTTAGGCACTCTCTAGCATCTTGAGTTGCCCTGTGTCAATTCCCATCGAAATCCTCTTACGAAATTGTCCCAATCTCTGGGAGAGTTTCAAAGGATGGATTGAACTCGCAAATCCCCCTCCAACTATGAACAACATTGAAGAGATCCCTGTGCCGATGGGTGAGAGAGATGACATATGCAACACACAAGGCATATAATGAAGTCCAAGTCATAGTGGATGGTGGAGCAGGTGTCAATGTCCTATCAAAGGAGCTCTACGAAGAATGGGGTCTCCCACCAATGCAAAAGGCTAATTTCAACATACACCTTGCCAATGATTCACAGGCTAAAACCTTGGGAATAGTGAATGGCATGTCCACAAAGATCGCAGGAGTCCGCTTTTCCCTTCAGTTCACAATCTTAGATCTCCCCAAAAAATCCTATCAAATCTTACTGGGATGTCCTTGGTTACGGGAAGCATCAGTCCTCCATGACTGGGGAACTGATAGATTGAGAATCCAGAATTGAGACACTGTAGTCAAGGTGAATGTGGGGACAGGAGCTATTAAACCAATTGTTCCTAGAGCATTGGATGACACATATTCCATGACAATCTCAAGCAAATCAGCTCCCTTGCAACAGCATGCCATAGCAGGTGACTCACAAAGCAATGTCAATAACTGGATACAAACATTGGCAACCATCGACAACTGCCATTCATTAGACCCCATCTTCTCACAGATAGATGTTAATGCACAACAGGTCGATCCTCCACCGACACATGAAGAACCAATTGATCTAGAGATGCCATTCTTTCTGGTTGACCTCGAATGGGATAATGAACCTGAAGAAGGTACCCATACCAATGATGTCTTAGATTTTCTTTGGGACCTTGAAACAGAGGCAAAGAATGTTGAAATTGAAGATCAAATCTTTGATAATGACTTAGCCATTCTGAATGCCCTAATGGCAGTCGAGCTCCCAAAAGTTGAACCTCCGTAGTTGAATAACAGCAGAAGATCCCACAAGAAAGCTGAAGGAGGAAATCACAGAAAAGCCAAGGCCGAGCACTTCAATGAATTCAAACGAGTCCAAACAAGGATCGTTGAATTGTACCTTGCAAAGTCAGCTCCCTCAAAATCAAAACCACCACCTCTTAAATGGTCCCCTGAGCGACTAGAAGGAGTATGCATAGCACATGAACCCTTACTTGGAAACACCTTACCAATGGAAAAGTTACCCCACAGTTCCCACCGTAAGAAGTTTCGAAAATATAAGCCACATGTGCGGATGAAGCTCAATCAAGCGACTTCAGAAAAAGAAAGAAAAGAAGAGCCTAACAAATTAATAAATGCAACTATGCCACCCAATACAAATGACATATGTCAGGCTAGTTCAACCCCATCAGAGGCCGATCTTCGAGAAGTGCCGGAATACTTCAAGAATTATACAAGTGGTAGTGCGCCAATAGCAATGCCACGACCACTCAGAGAATTTGAAGTTCAAGAAACCGATAGCATTGGAGAAACTCCAATCTATGAGCGACCGGCAAAAACATGCACAATAAACCTCGCCCTTGAAGGGGAGGAAGAAAATTTCATTTTCATTGAGAAACAGCTTCGTCAAGAAGATGAAATCAAACTCAAAGAACTCCTAATGGAATACCGTGACTGCCTAGCATGGTCATACAAAGAGATGAAAGGAATTTCACCAGAAGTGGCAGTACACACAATACCTATAAGGGAAGGTGCTCACCCTAAGGTACGTGGACCTTATCGCACAAATCCTAAATATGGCACCATGGTTTATGACGAGCTGGAAAAACTCCTAGATGCCGGATTCATCTACGAGATAGAGCACACTGATTGGGTTTCACCCATTGTCATTGTACCTAAACGCAACAAGAAGCTCAGAATATGCGTAAACTTGAAAAATGTGAATGCCACCACAATTAGGGATCACTACCCCCTACCCTTAACAGAAACAGTGTTGGAAAAGGTGGCAGGATCCGAAATATATAGCTTCTTGGATGGCTTCAGTGGCTATAACCAAGTACAAATTGCTCCTCAAGACCAATCAAAAATAGCATTTGCTACAAAATGGGGTATTTCTACATATAGAGTCATGCCATTTGGCCTTTGTAATGCCCTGGCCACATTCCAGCGAGTCATGTTCATAGCTTTCAAGTCATTTTTGAATAAGTTTTTACAGGTGTTCTTGGATGATTTGTGCATCCATTCAAACAAATAGGACCACTTCAAATGTCTTGAAGAAGTATGAATCAAATGTAGGGAGTATGGCATCTCCCTAAATCCAACAAAATGCCAGTTCATGGTCACCCACGGAGTTGTTTCGGGACACATCATCTCTCAACATGGGATCGCAACTGACATGGACAAAATCAAAATCATCATGGAATTGCCTCCTTGGGGGGGTCACTATGTATAAACCCTCTATATCACGTGCGTTCAAGGCCTATATTTAAAGTCCCTTATCTGTAAAAAATTTCATTAATAAAATGTACCCCTTTTCTATACAAATCTGTAAATTTTTTCCAAAACTATTTTAAATAATCCCTTATGTATATTTATTTCTGTAAATTTTAGAAATAAAAAAAATCCTTCTGTTGAACTCACGTGATAGGGTTACATATGATGAGTGAACCCCCCGAGATTGCCTCCTCCTACAAATTCCACAGGTGTACAAGTCTTTATGGGACATGCCGGCTATTATAGAAGATTTATATTGTGGTATGCCATGATAGTGAGACCACTTTACAAATTATTAGTGGAGTTCTTATGGACCGAAGACTGCGACCAAGCCTTTGAGCTTTTAAAGTGGCACCTAATCACAGCACCCATCCTTATATCTCCCCATTGGGATATTGATTTTCATGTTCATACTGTATGCAATTGGGAGGGTGCTTTGTCAACCTGGTGAACATAAGAAAGACTACCCCTTCTACTTCGCCAGTCGACAACTCAATGATGCAGAGATCAACTATACAACTACAGAAAGAGAAGCCCTAGCAATGGTGTATAGTGTAAAGAAATTTTGGCACTATCTACTCGCAAATGATTTTGTCTTCTACACTGACCATCAAGCATTGCTTTATCTTGTGAACCGTCTGTGTATCACAGGAAGAATAACCAGATGGCTCCTCTTGCTGCAAGAATTCAACTTCAAAATCGTGGTCCGCAAAGGTGCCCAACACTACATTGCCGATCACATGTCTCGAGTCAAGACAGGAGAAGAAGCCACTGGAGTAGAAGACGACTTACCAGATGCCACACTATTTCAAATAGATGTTGTTCCGGAGTGGTGTGGAGATATCATTGGGTACTTGATGGCAGGAAGACCACCCCCTGACATGAAAGCAGTAGATGCCAGAAAATTGATTCTAAAGGCTGCACCCTATGAACTCATTGCAGGACAACTGTACAAGATGGGCAAGGACCAGATATTAAGAAGATGTGTAATGCCCCATGAAATCCTGCCAATCTTGAGTGAAGTCCATGAAGGCATTGCAGGAGGACACTTCCAAGGGGAAGCCATAGCAATAAAACTTCTCCTCCCAAGCTACTGGTGGCCAACACTATGGGTAGATGCCTATGAATATGTAAAAGGTTGTGATGAATGCCAATAGACTATTAAACCACAACACAAACACTTCAATCCCCTAACACCAATTGTTGCACAAAAACCATTTGAAAAATGGGGGATTGACTATGTGGGTCCCATACATCGAGCAGCAAAAGGAACACAGGCACGCTACATCATTGTGGCCACTGATTACTTTACAAAATGGGCTGAAGCTAAAGCAGTCAGAAAGGCATATGCCAGAAGCACAACAAGATTCTTATACGAAAATGTGATCACCTGATTCGGATGCCTCATTGAAATTGTGTCGGATAGAGGCACTCATTTTGTCAATGAGGTAATCCAAGAAGTCTTGTCTGGCTTCATGGTAATCCATAGAAAAAGCACACCCTACTACCCCCAAAGGAATGGACTAGCAGAATCCACAAACAAAATCATATGCAATATCCTCACCAAGGTAGTAGAACCACAACGTTCTGATTGGGCAGAGAAACTGAATGCAGCCTTATGGGCATACTGAACCACATTCAAGGTCAATACAGGGAACACACCTTTTCAATTGGTGTACAGCCTCGAAGCTGTGGTCCCACTCAAATTTGTAATACCAAGTCTACGCATCGCAGTACAGGAACGCATGGGTGACCATGAATCCTTGAAAGAAAGGCTCTATCAGTTGGAAAAGCATACAGAGACAAGACTAGTCACCTATCATGCCATGACAACAGAAAAACGTAGAAGAAAGGCATGGTTTGACAGGAATCTAAAAGCTAAAGACATCAAGGAAGGCGACTTAGAACTATTATACAATGCCAAAGTACACAAGGGGAAACTGAAGTATCTAGGTCAAGGACCATGCCGAGTACGAAAGATGAATCCCATCGGAGCTGTGCTACTTAAAACATTGGATGGAGTCCAATTCAACACAACAATAAACGGGAGCCGATTGAAGTGCTACTACATCAACACGCAAGCCATCCCCGACAAAAATGAAGATTTTGGAAACCAAGTCTTCCTTAGTTAGGATTAGATTGTATCACAAGCACTCACTCGCATATGCACGTTTTTGCACATATAGTTTGCACTAGATTGTTACACGCACACTCACTGCATATGCACTTTTTTGCACATTAGGGATGTTTGAGTCTTAGTTTCCCTATCAAATCCCACAAATAAGCATATAGTTAGACACATCACATGCACTCACATGATTTTGCATAGGCACATAATAGATTGCATAAAAAATAGTATCACACACTTTCATTCCATACTCTCAAAGCATGCAATGAATTCACAAGCAATACACGAAGCTATGCCAAAACTCAAGATGAATTGGCAAAAGAGACTACAGCCTCCACAGCGAGACCCCTGCCCATTATCACAGCCGTCTCCTATATGCAAAAATATCAAACTTGCATACTAATTATCTACAAGCTCAATGCTACGGGTGCAATCACATCCAACATGTATGCAAGATAGCAAGAAATGCTAGCCTGAACAACGAGACCCCCGCCAAACCTCTTCCCAAGAAGATTCGATGGCAAAGTCCGCAACCTTAGCAATGAGATCCCCTCTGACATTCACAGTCATCTACCCTTCCTTATGAGGAGATAAGCTTCTTGACCAACATCTTTTTATACCAATCCTCCACAACGAGACCCCCGCCAAACATCACAGCTGTCTCCTATATGTAAAAATATCAGACTTGCATACTAATTATCTACAAGCTCAATGATACGGGTGCAATCGCATCCAACATGTATGCAAGATAGCAAGAAATGCTAGCCTCAACAACGAGACCCCCGCTAAACCTCTTCCCAATAAGATTTGATGGTAGAGTCCGCAACCTCAGCAACGAGATCCCCTCTGACATTCACAGTCATCTACCCCTCCTTAAGAGGAGATAAGCTTCTTGACTATTGACTACAAATTGTATGGTGCAAAAGCATTACAGCAGGAACAACTCGCATGCCACAAGCTAAACAGCCACTGGACTAAAAACATGGCAACCCAGGTACGTGATCGCAATAAGCCATAACCCGAGGACAGGTAATAAAATGGATCCGGGAGTATGTTGACTCTGTGCCAACATGAACTTATGTAGAAAGGGAAGGTGATACAACTTTGTGATACAACTTTGTGTTACAACTTCTAGATACAACTTTGTGTTACAACCTTGTGTAACAACTTTGTGTAACAATTTTGTGTTACGACTTTGTGACACAATTTGTGTTACAACTTTGTGTAACAACTTTGTGTTACAACTTCTACATGTAGAGAGAGAATGTGTTACAACTTTGTGTTACAACTTTGTGATACAACATTGTGTTACAACTTTGTGATATGACTTTGTGTTACAACTTTGTGTTACATGCAGAGAGAGAAGCTCTCCAACTTGTATAAATACCCCATAATGGAATGAAGCCCACACTCTATGGGGCACTGTGTTGAGTCTACTTTGGTATTCCAAGCATTTGTCTCAAGTGTCCATGCTTCCTTGCACTGCACGTCCAAAAGCATGTCCTAACCTTGCAACTCCTCCTCCCCTCTCCTCCAACCTTGCAACCCACCCTCTCCCTCTGCTCCTCCCTCCTCCTCCTTCCTCCTCCTCCTCCCTCCTCCTCGTCCTCCTCCCTCCTCCTCCTCCTCCTCTCTCCTCCTCCTCCCTCCTCTCTCTTCTTTCCCCCATGCTCTTACACCTTCTTCCTCTCCCACTCCTATGCTCCCCTAAACCCTTTGTTCCTCAACCCTTAAAAATCCATGATCTATGAGGGAGATGAGTTCTCTACCATGTACTCTACCCTAACCTTGGAACCTTCTTCTAAACCCTGGAACCTCCTTCTGAACCCTGGAACCTCCTTCTAAACCTTGGAACTTCCTTCTGAACCTTGGAACCTCCTTTTGAACCCTGGAACCTCCTTCTAAACCCTGGAACTCTTTCTAAACCTTGGAACCTCCTTTTGAACCCTGGAACCTCCTTCTAAACCCTAGAACCTCCTTCTAACCCTTAAACTCCTCCTAAACCCTACAACCCCCAATGAAGGTGAAAGCCTTCATTACCTCAACAAAGATGATTTACGTTCCTTTTACACATGCCTGCACTTTGTTTGCTTACCACACTTAAGCCTACGTCTCTCACCAGAACACGACTCGAGGTCCTAAGCTACACATATACTACAACCGACAATCCCAATATATCTGTAGGTGACAAAAAGCCTCAGAACCCTGCAAACATAGAATACCCAGCTCTTCCTACGAAAGTAGTAGGAAAGAGCCAACAGGGGTGGAACAATTGTGGATTTTGACATTTTCCAATTAATAGTGGTGCAATTAATTTTGATGTTTTGAATGGTTTTGTTTCATGTCAATGTCAAGTTTTGCCCAAAAAAATTATAATTCTTTTTATTATTTATATTTAGAACATTTGGGTCTATATAGGTTATAAAGTTACTTTAGTTTCAAAGTTTCACTATCATAGCCATAGTTCTCCTAGCTACCAAACTACCATGGATTCTGCTAGGTCTGCCTTCCACGATTTCATCTCCCATACTCCATTAGTTGATAGAGAGGAGGAGTTATTTCCAATCTTTGATGAGAGCATAGATGTCCTAGAGGCACCTACTTGGGAGCTTGAGATGATTTTAAAGACCTCATCAAGTACATGCAAGACCACATCACGAGTTTTGCATATCAACTTAATGAGTCTACAAAAAGATGGGTCCCAATTGATTATTTGAAGTACTCGTTCAATCAAAAACCTAGGTTTGTGAAGCGTTTAGATCACTTTCGAGCCCAGCTCACACCCCTAGGGTTTAGGGAGGTGGACACTGATGACCTCCTAACATGTGAAGTCGAAAACACAGGAAATAGGTTCCTATCCTGGGAAATGACCTTTATTTTTCTTCTCCAAGAGGGACAAATGGAAGAGGAGGTCTCGACCTCAAGCCCTGCCCCTACCCCTACCCTTTCCGATCCTCTTATTTCTATAGATGAGCCCAACATCTACAATGAAGAGCCCATAGATAAAGAAGCTGAGGAGCGAGAAGTTGCATTGGCCCTAGAAGTGCTCCAATGACCTCCTAAGCCCCGTTGTACTTCTCAAATTCCATCCACCTCGAGCACAATTTTCAAGGTATGGCATTGACGGCAGCAGCCATGTCCCTAGCTAGCAACAATGACAATAGCTTTGTATTTGGGAATTCAAAGCCTGATGTTCTTAGTGTTTTAGAGAAGAGAGAAAGGCTCTGAAGCCTTATTGTATAGAATTTTTATTTTATATGAATACAGATATACTTTTTATACAGTGTCCCATTTTGTGTTCTTTTACAAAATTTATTTTATACTGTCATTGTATTTTGTAACTTTAATTGTTGTTGGCATTAATGTTTTCATTCACTATTCTATTCAAAAGCATGCTATTAGATAAATTTTTGTTCTATAATGGTCATTTCTGAGTAATCCAATAAGAATCTCACCATGGCACAGAAGGCAAATGTGTTCGACATCGTGCAAGGAGCTCAGAAATGTCTCAAACAGGCTCCATATGCGCCATAGTGGGTTTTGACATTTTTTACCTCCCCGCACGATGCCGAACACATTTGCCTTCTGCGCCACAACAAAAAAACATCATTTGACCACACAAATTCACACTGAACTTGCATAAACTGATGGAAAGCATCACGTAACATGTATAATAACATGAGAACGGTAATAGAACATAAAAATATCTTTTATTCATTGGCCTCAAAGGGCAGAGATTTACAAAATGATTCAGGTTACACCAAATGAACCTAAACAACATCTAGGGCCTAAGGGAGGGATCGGAGCGGATGGGCTTGGTGAGTGCAAGGTCCTTGTCCATCACTGTTACTCTTTTGGCATGGATAGTACATAAGTTCACATCTTCAAAAAGACCTATTGTCATCTGCTCCATTGCCTCTTGAATTGCTCCCATAGCACTTAAAGTGAAACGCACATCATCCCTATGCTATTTCATGTACAACACATTGGGGAATGAGATTGTCCACAGTGGTTTGGAACTTGCGGATCCCTTGAAGTGCCTTCACGCCTAATTTTTTGTGCCTCTTAATCTTTGGGGGACCTTGCACTGGCCTCTGGATATGGCCCCATGGCTGCTTGTCTACTTTGAACTTCTTTCACCTCTCCTCCCGTGCAACCGCCTCTTCAGACTCCTCTTCCTGTGTCTAGTGGGTCCTTTGAGGTGGCTTGTCGCGCCTAGGGGCCTTCTTTGTCCTTGGTCCCTTTTCCTTTTGATGAGGCTGTGAGATAGTAGGCTAAGGCTCTTGCTCAGCTCATACTAGAGGCTCCTCATATGTGACAATCTTGAGGCACAGAGGGTTGATGGTGCTCTTCTGTGCGGTCTGCTTGGTTGGAGGATTGGGGCCAAGGTTCATTATATCTGCGAGCCTGCCAAATACTTCCTCTTGTTGTGGCCCCTTTAATATCTCCATCTCCTCTCTTTTCCTTTCCTCCTCCCCTTGTTGGTCTAGATGCTCCATGCCAGGACCCCATGGAGGAGGGAGGGGCACTTGATCATGATTGATTGGACTATTTTGTCCCTCTTGGGAGACCTCTCTACTTCCACGGTTAGTTGTGTGGAAGCACTAAGAGGACCCCTGATCGTGCTTGGATCCTTCATCATGCTGGGATTCCTCATGGTGCTAAGATCCCTGGGATCCCCTATGAGAGTCGGATGGTAGGGACTCGCATTGCAGGGACTCCTGATGATGAGAACCACCTTCAGATCCTTGCTGATCATTGCCCTCTTGGCCACTGGGGCTTGCAGTGTGTTTGGAGGCCATGGACTTGTGAGGAGAAGAGCGGGTAGCATCTAAATGGCATCTAGTGGGTCTAGCAGTTTGTTTAACTCGTGCCATAGAAATGAGAGACTTTAGGGTTTTGAAGTGCTTTATATAGTCTTTTTTAAAGCACTTTAGGGTTTTTCTTTTAAATTAGGGTTTTTTGAGTGCACCCCCTCCCCCCCTCGGTCTTTTGTCGCCAGCTCGATAATACTTAATTTTCACCACCCTCCCTCCCAACCCACTCACCCCTCCACCCTGCCATGTTGTACATGCAATTCTGCAATTCCAAACAAATTTGTGAATTTTGGAATCTATAATTGACTCAAAATAGTGTTAACTTTATTCATTAAACATTTTACATTTGGGGTTCTCTTAGGACCCAATGCCTCCCTTGTCTGAGTCTACGTTGCAACCAACACGCAACCCCTTGGCTCCCTATTAAGGACTTCAAAGCGGCACATCTCCTTGTCTTCTTAACATGTTGAACCTCTTTTGCGAGACTTGAGACCTCTACCTTATCGCGCTTGAGAGTCTTGGCCTCTAGACATCTATAAAACAAATCGAACATTTCGTGTAGTGCATTGCTTCGCGCAATACCACCCCCATTCCTTGTATTCTTGAAGTATGATGCCTTTGCTCTATAGTGCAATTTCTCCATTCCTTGAGTATTCCAAATGGACAGAGCGCCCCATTGCTCCACAAACCATGGCACATGTGCGTAAAGAATATGCTGTAAAGAAAAACATCGTATTAGAAACATAAACTGACTCAAGTTTAAAGCACAAAATTTCAACCTAAGGAGGATTACCATGTAATGTGTAATATGTGACTCCCCCCATGCTTCTACCATCAATGATGTGAATTCTCCCAATGTTGTCGTGAATCTCTCATAAATATTAAAGCTCATCTATTTGACCTTGTCTAAGCAACTTTATAAATGCATCAAGCTTTGTCCATAGTTTTGCTCTTAAAGTAGCAATTTGCAGATGTGAATCTTGATTTGTAGTGCACTCACACAAATCTTTCCAATACTCCCAACCTAGGGTGCTTTGAGCCAATGTATGTTTTTCTTTATCAACATTGTGGTTGGACAAGAACCTCTTTCCTTTCCTCCATCCATGGACACTTTAGTAGGAAGATTTTGTGTCTTTTTTGATTGTTTCTTATCCTGCTTAAGCTTCACATTGCCTCCGTGAAGTCCCATTAGTGAGAGTAGTTCTTCAGCTTTTGCAATGCATTGTGTAAATACTTGCTGTGGCCTCAAATTCCAAGCATAAACTAGATGGAGATAGAGTAACTTATAAAGTGTACGTAGTTTAGCATGCAAAGTACACATGCGTACCCACTCCAATTGAATTGGTAGAATGGGGTCCCACTTACGATCCTTTTTGTGACTATTAGGGGCTGCACTTTGGTTGCAAGAAAGGATGCCATTTTCCCACTGTAGACTTCCCTTTTGCATCTTCTAAGAGTGGGTGCAATACAAGCATGTCCATTTTGCATCTACACCTGTATCACAACCATACAAGCACTTGAGGGTCTTCAAATCACCAGCTAGATGCCGTTTGACTTAAAATGTTCCATGCCCATCCATTATTAATGTTTGCTCTGCCTCTTGTCTTCAAATAATTGATGGGATGCTGGTTCTCCAAAACCCACTTCAATGTCTCGTGGCACTCCTTTGGGGTCTCAAAGGCTGCAAGTCATCATATGTCCTTCTCAGATTCGACTAAGAAACCTTGCTCAACTTCCTCATCCCCTTGAGCAAAACACAAGGCTTTGTCTTGTTGTAAGTATACTATGTTCAATGTTATACGGTGTGAGGGCAAGCATTTTTGGACACAACGGATTGATGATAAGAGAAACACAAAAGATTGTGGCATCATTGCTAGCTTTGAGGGAGCCAATGGAGCCATGAATGATTATTGTGGCATAATCCAAGATATTATTAAGCTTGACTTTCAGCGCTTCTTTGTGTATGTTTTGGATGTCAAGTGGTTTAAGGACGTGGTGGAAAGAGGCCCTAATGCAATAATCAAATGCCATGCAAGTGGCTTTGTAACTATTGACTCCACAAAGTTTTGGCAAAGCAAGAAGGACACACTAGTGCTACCGCAACAATGTGCCATAAGCAATCTAAATTGTTGAAAGCTCCTAAATTATGCATAACATTCTATATACCAACCTTTTGCATGCATCCTCTAGCATACTCCCATTCTTCCATTGTGATATGGATCCCCTCGTCTCTCTCTGCTCTCTCCATTTCATCAAGTAGCCAATCCACACGAATATCCTTTGAAAGTGCTCTTAGATACTCATGATATGCCACACGAGATCCATGGTGTGTACAAAAGAGGGCCCTTTCTCCTTGTCTTGTTGCCTTTGCATCTCGTATCTTGTTACCCATCTTTTCATCACATCACTATTAAGCATGCAATAGAGGTTTAGATTATTAAGCAAATCCATGTCCATTACTTTGCTTCGTCCTTTCCCTTGAGGCACAATAGAGGTCATGCTTAGGTCTTCATCATATCTCCATAGTTGTGGGAGAGAGCTATCCACATCAACAAGAAACTCGTAAATATATACAAGTGACTCTTGTACCAACCAACCCTCAGCCGTGCTACCTTTGGGCCTTGCATTTTGCCTCATGAAAACCCTCAAGGTCTTCATGAAGCGCTCGAGAAAGAAAAACCATAGTGCATGTGCAGTGTTTGGGGGGTTCACCTCACAAAATTTTAGTATACCACATGCTAGCCAGAGAACCGCCACACCACGCCATGCACCACCACGTAGTCTTTAGTTGCCAAGTGTCTCCCATGAGAGACCTTGCCCAATAGAACTCTCTAGACTTGCATGGGCCAATCAAATTTGTCCTACCAGCAATGATCTAATTACCATGAGGGCGAATTAAGATAACTCAAGCTAATTACCAAAAATTATATGAGAAGGCAGTAGCTTGAATGGTACCTCGAGAGGGTCCAATTGCTTGTCAAGACCAATAAAATGTTAAGGGAAAGCTATTATGTGTTGAGAGCAGCTGAGAAGGGTTACAATATTTCATGGGCTGACATAATCTACAATAGGCTGATGATGGAGGTTAGTAAGAAAAATCTAATAGGTACTAATAATCACTCGAAAGTTGGTCCATTTTTTACAGCTCTATTTGAGTATGGGAAGAGGTCTTCATTAATTTTAAAGATGCGAGAAGTGAAAGCAGAAACTAGAACCAAGGCAGAAAGAGATACATGCGTGTAGGCATCCACAAATGAGGAGATGTGGAAAGTAGTTGAGGATTTAAAAGAGGCCAAACATACTACTGAGGAAGTGCACAAGATGGTGTTTGAAAAAAGCTTAGCACATAGTTTGTAGGATGTACCAATTGGAGGCAATGAACTTTTGAAGAATATGCATATAGTTCCTAGGTTTGCCACCATACTAGAAGCTATGAGTCCTCCCGTCTTTTGAAATTCTTCATACTGAACTATTTCCTTAGGTTGCGCCTTCCCAAACATTCTATGGTAGACCGGTGTATTCCATCAAGCCGACCTCTCCAACCAATTCGAATGGAATTTCAGGTCCAACAAAACTAAAAAACATTTACGGGGAAATAGTTTCTTGAACCGAATTATCTTCTTCTTCTTCTTCAATAGTCATCTCTACCTCTGGCTCTGGCGCAACTATCTCCTTGACCAGTGGACTCTTACGAATTGGCTGCAATGCATGCTTCCTTCCCATGTTCACTTCTCTCTCAGCGCCCTCGCTTAGCAATTGTAGATGAGCTTTTTCCACTCCAACGACTTCTAAGAATAGTCGGAGATCTGGGTGAGGAGTATATCCTTGTGAAAACAGAGCCAAGCTACTATCCATACAATCAACACAGCGCAGGTTTTGGGTTTTAGCTTGTAGTGTTGGTATATACCAACACTGCTCCAATATCGGTATATAATATCAGTATATACTGACTCTATATGTCCTATAAGAGTCAGTATATACGGATGGAACAGGGTATAAGGTTGGTATATATTGATGGTACAGGGCATTCAATCTAACAATGAGCATAAAATCTCATGGGTGGCTATTTTTTGGATCTTGAGTGGATTTCCTTGCATTTTGTGTTGTGATTTTGGAGGTGTATAGATGGAATGGACGTGTGAAAGCTCTTAAGATGATGCACCAATGACCAGGAGCACAGAGTGGCTTACCGAGAGGTTGTATTATCATTGCACTCATTGCTAACTAGAAGTACGACATCAATGCCATAATTTCATGAGCCACTTGTGGATGTATGGAGAGGAGTCCACACCAATACCCACCATTAGTGGTGCAAGTGGTGATGGATCATCGGTAACTGAATGCTATTTGAGTTCATGATTAATATTGCATGCGTACTTTATATGACACCTTGAGATAGGATCTTATATTTACATGAAACCTTGAGACAGGATGAGGAGGGTGGCAAAGGTGCAGTATACATTCACACTTTGAGCAGGAGGATAGTCTCCCAAATGTTCCAGATGATGACGAGGGTATGGTCGACATGATGGATTATACTTTTAGAGGCACTACATCACATGTACAGGTGATGTTCGAGAGTCTTAGGCCAATATGTGAGAGTTGCAATCAACATGGTTGTACGAGGGTGTTGGGATGTCAAAACTATGGGCTTGTCCCTCAATCTTGAATCTATAAGGAAATTATGGGTGGTCTGAGACAAGTGTCTTTGCCTTAATGAGGTTAGCTCCTACATTAATTTATCTCATAATTTGCTCAGAGGGGTCACTATGTATAAACCCTCTATATCACATGCGTTCAAGGCATATTTCAAAAATCTAGGTTATTTGTAAAATTTTTATTAATAAAATGTACCCTTTTTCTATACAAATCTATAAATTTTTTTGAAAATTGTTTTAAATACTCCCTTATGTAAATTAACTTTTGTTAAATTTAGATATTAAAAACATCCTTCTGTTGAACTCATGTGATAGGGTTACATATAATGAGTGACCCCCCCGAGATAATTTGGACATTTTTTGTTTAGTGGAATCATCATAGTTTCTCATTATTCGAAGCCTATGTATGTTTGAATTGCAATAGGTTGCTTCAGAAAATGTTGCCTGCACCAAATACCATGCCCGCATCAAGAGATGAAGAGAAGAATATTCTGACAATGGTGGGTATGGATTATGATACCATCCATGCTTGTCATAATGATTGTATTGTCTTTCGTCGTCGTGAGCATAGAGATTTCACTAGTTGTCTAGAGTGTGGGGAACAACGATATAGAGATGACTTGTAGGGTGACTTGAAGGGTGAGCAGACACTTTCCCATCATCGCTAGAATACAACACATGTTTCGATGCAAATCCATAGCGGCGTTGATGACTTGGCATGCTACACATCGATCCACTGATGACACCTTGAGGGTTCCTATAGATTGTGCTGCTTGGAAGCACATAGACAATAAGTGGCCGGATTTTGCAAGGGAGCCATGCAACTTACATCATGGGCTTGCCATAGACAGCGTGAATCCTTTCGGGTTACGCTCGACATCTTGGTCAACATGGCCTATAGTCTTGGTGAATTACAATATCCCACCATTGCTAACAATAAAGAAGGGACACCTCATGCTTGCACTACTTGTGCCAAGAAAGTACAAAGCCAAAAATATGGACGTGTACATGGCACCTTTGATAGAGGAGTTACAGATCTTATGGGGAGGCATACATGTCTTTCATATTTCTAGAGCTCCTAGACATACCAATGACATTTTGGTAATGGGAATCTTGATGTGGACCATGCATAACTACCCAAGATATGGAGAGTGTGCATGTGCATGGTTGTGCCTTTACATGTATAATGATACTTTTATGAGTCTATTTCTAGCACATGTCTTAAACTAACACATTCATGCATGCATGCAAGACTTGCAATAAGTGGGTACCATGCTTGTCCTGTTTGTGGGAAGGGTTTGAGTGTGCTTGCACGACACTCCAAACATATGAGGAAAATGGTTTATTAAGGTCATGCTCGATACCTTCTGTTGGACCATCTCGCCCACGGAGGCCAGCTTGATCCATAGCCACCATATTTGAAGGCAAGTGACTGGATTCAGGCTTGGAGGGTGAATGGAGAGGAGCCTCCTCCTCCTGGTATGAAGAGGCTATCCATATTTCATGAGCTTCCTTATTAGGGTTCGTTACAAATCAATCATCTCTTGGATCCCATGCATATCTTCAAGAATGTGGGGGCTACTATTTGGACATACTTGGTTGGTGACAAAGACTCGACAGGAGTGCGAGAAGACTTGCGTACTATGAATAGGATGCCTCATTTGTGGCCCCAAGTGTGTGTTTGTAAAGTTGTCCTCCCAAAAGCAACATGGATCCTCATGAAGAGAGAGGAGGCAACGGTCAAGGCGGACATTGCCTCTTTTCAAACACCGAGAGGGTACATGCATTGCTTGAAAGAAGCATTTTCAAAGGACAATACGCTTAGTGGGATCAAGTCCCATGATTTGCATAAGGTTTTACGGGTATTCTAAGTTGTAGGATTAGTATACCGAAAATCATGATACGTTAGTGTAATTATGATTATGTTATATTATTGACATGACTTCTTTGTTGCTTGGATAGTTCATCCTCCCAATTACAGTAAAAGGGTGCTTACAAGAAGATGTTCGAAATGCTATATTCAAGATCAGTGGTATTGTAAGGTATGCTTACTATCAACTCACATTGATTGCATTTTCTTCAATTTAAGTTGAATAATCTGTAGACTAATTATGAATCTTACATGGGCATGTGAAATAGGTGGATATCTTAAAAAGATATCTCCATATCGAGCATCGGGAAGGCTAGGGTGGACTCCATTGAAGCTGTATGCTTGCTTGAGAAGAACTTTCCCTCGAGCATTATGACAACTCAAGTGCACTTGCTTGTGCACATAGTTGATGAGGTGGCCATTGCAGGTACCGTTCATAGTCAATGGATGTTTTTTCTTGAGCGGTTTATGAAAAATTTGAAGGGATTTGTAAGGCAGGGAGCAAGACCAGAAGCAAGCATGGCAGAGGGATGGCTTGTGCAAGAGTCATTAGTATATATCATGGAGTTTCTTGCATCCATGGATCGCGATATGCCATAGGCTTGGCATAATAAGGATGATGATCACATTGTTGGCAAGGTTCCCCAAGGAAAAGGGATTGAAATAAAGATGAGCGAAGAGAAAATGGAGAAAATCAATAAGTTTTATATCCTCAATAGCAAGGAGATGCATAAGTGCATTGAGACATATGAAGCGGCTAAAGCAGAAATAATAATTAATGAAAGGATGAGATTGATAGTCATGCATAGGCAAGCACAAGCACATCCATGGGATCTTGCACTTCTCCCCACTTACATGTCACTTTATTGGCTAAATCTCGCTCTACGTAAAGCTAAACGTGATGGAGAGACAATAAAAGAGTGCGAGTGAGAGCTATCATCTGGATGTACGATGCATCTAAGTTTCTTACCTCTTGACGTAGTTAATTAATTATTTGTGCTAATATACGCTATAAAATAGATGCATCCTCATTGTTTTAATGATTCTCTTTTGCGGTACAAAAAGTACAGTGCATTATGGTCATATGGATGACATTTTTGCATGGAACGCATCGATTCAAACAGAGTCACATATGATTGTGGAGTCATGGGTTACTTCACACAAGATAGCTGAGCAAGTGCTTCGGATACCAATCTTCTCTCTTCGCAATTGGATTATTGTGGGACCATATGCGAAATCTATAAAATTGATTTCAGACGATTTAGTATTTTCATTCTTGATGTAAAATGATTTAGAACTATTTACAATGGTCCCCATGCTACAATGAGGAAAGACAGTAGTGGTTTCTTTGTGATAGACTCCACCAAACTTTGGACCGATGAAAGTGATACTTTTGTTCTTCTTGAGCATTGTGCAGAGGTACATACTAATGATTTAATTAATCGAATGCTTTCATTTTTAAGGATCAATTGGTACATGTACTTAAGCATAAATTCATATAATTGATGGCATTTGACATCCATCTTCAATATAGGTGGGTTTTCTTCCAGATCGTTCTCCAAGATGGTGGTACGTGATCCAAGTTGCATCAGGAAGTAAATAGATTTTTGAAGATAGAGATGTAGATATGGAGATGCCACTACCAATGTCGGATCCAATTGATCCAAATGGATCTAACAAAGAAGATGAAGATAATTATAATATGAGCCAAGAGGAAGATGCACATAATGACATCGTAGGGGAGGAAGATGGAGATCACCATATTGAGGAAGAAGCTCGGAAGAAGATGACGATCAAAAATCACCCGAATTTATTGAAGAAGATCAAGTCTTAGGTGAACGTACGATGCCAGAGTATGATGATGATATAGAAGATCAACTCGGTAAGAGTTGGAAATGGACTTGTTTGGCACACAGGAAGTGTCATTGATGTAAATTCTCTTGATTGATTTTTTTCATCTCAAACTTGGACATGAATGTATGAGCTTCAAACTTGATGCACATGCTCTTGTATTTTTATTCTTTCAAAGGATCAAACATGTATGAAAAGAAATAAAATTTTTCATTGGGAAAAACTCTCTTTAAAGGTCGGTATGGGGGAAAAAACTCTCTATAAAATGCCGGTATAGGAAAGAGTCTCAGAGTGATTATATACCGACCTTTTAAATATTTATAAAAGGTCAGTATATGCCGACCATTTACAAGTCTGGTAAAGGTCAATATATACCCACATTTTTAAACCCGTTGTACATATCGACGATTAGTGCACCGCACGTGCTAAACATCGATGCTTAACCATTGGAACAAGGTCCGTGTGTAGTAGTGAATCTTTATTGATGCACGCATGGATGCGCTTATAATCCAACCATCCAAGAGAGGTCACATGTTGCATCGCCATATCTCTTGAGGTTGGTAATTTATTTCTCCCTTGGAAGCATTTTAGACAATAGCCTACACGTAAAGATCATAAATTAAAAAAGTATTACAATAATTGATCCATTAAAATAATTAACCATGTTTGCAAAATAAAAATTAAAGCTTACTTGTGTAATGCATTCAAACTTGCATTGCTCCATCCATAAATAGTCTGTAAGTTTAGTAACTCAAGAGAGGTGCGTAGAATAGAGAATGTGCACCCCTCAAATATTGATGTCGATGCTACAGTAAAAAAGATCATCCTGCTCCATGATATCATCCCTACTTGAGGATTGATGGGCAAATAAATCTCGCACCATATCATTGAACACCTCCTCCTCCACGGCCTCATGAGAAAATGCATGGTGGAGGGCTACTATCACCATCACTCTATGCATCCATAACGGCACCTCCTAAAGATCTCGCCTCATATTATCGATGCTTCGCCTCCTCATGATGAGCATAGGGCAACATATCCGGGTGTGGCACTACATCCTATATCCAATTAGAAAAGGATAATATATCAAACACTTGAACACCCATAGGTATTGCAATCAACGTCAATGCTTTAATGATTACCATGGATATGATCGCATCTCATTCTTTGCACTTTGAGATGTGATTGAGTGTAATTTTACATGCACGATACATGTTTCCTCGACATCGATCACACATACATTTGATTTTTTGCTCCAACCACATTTCTCGATGGTGGATACGGAGGGATTCATCCTCATTGGAGGTGCTTGTTGAAGATGAAGACATCCTACAAATAAACAACTCAAAAAAAGTGCTTGTGCTTGCAAATTTGATGAGAAAACTGTGTAGCACATCTATAGGCATGTCTCCACTATGAAACACATCTATAGGCATGTCTAAAACACACTGTAGATGCGCTTTTAGATGTGCGAACAGGATTTTAAACCTAAATTTTTTTCATTTTCTCCCTCCACCGTGCTTGCTTTCCTTTCAACACACTCATCTCCAAGCATACACACTCATCTCCAGGCATACCCACTCATCCCCAAGCAATCAAGAGAAGAGGGTGAAGAAGGAAGCCACAAGAGAAGAAGGAGAGGAAACTTTGAAGAAAGACAAGAAGCTTTTCATACCTCTTAGACTATCCAAGGTAAGTCTCTTGTCAGGTTCTCCTCTCTCTCAATCTATAATGCTTCTTGTACTTTTGGAAAGTTGTTCTCTTCATATTTGTCCTTTGTCGCATGCAAGAAAGAATGTTTTTGGGTACTTTTGTTCTTTTTGGGATTGGGTGGTCTGTCATTGTCAGGTTTTTGTATAATTTTGTTTGTTAGAGTGCGTCTAAAAGCGCATCAAAAATTTTTAAAAACTATGCAACCATGCCTATAGACGCACTGTTAGCTACATCTATAGACACGCTACCATAGTTCTACAGCTTTGCACACCTTCTCCTTCTCCTTCCCCCTTCCCTTCCCCTTCCCATCTAATCCATTCTCCCTTCTCTTCCATTCTCCCATCTCCCTTCTCCTTCCATTCTTCCTTCTCTTTCTCTTCTCTTTCTTGAACCTTCCCTTCTCCTTTCCTCTGCATGTATGTTTAAGTCAAATTTTCAATGCCTTAGGCATTCATGAGGAAATATGGGATTGCATGCATGATGGAAATAAAGGATTGCATGAGGAAAATTGGACTGTAGCATGAGAGTGGGATAAAGAAAGAGGGCATGCATGATGGAAATCATGGGATTGCATGAGGAAAATTGGGAGATTGGCATAACTCTTTTTATATATGCATATGGAAAGAGGGCATGCATGATAGAAATTTTATTCTCTTCTTTTTTATAGTTCATCATGTGGCCAGGAAGCTCTTCAGGAGCCTCACCTAATCATCGAGATGCCTTATTACAATAGTTGTATAACATATTGGGGCACCCTCCCACTCCATAGGAGTTACACACATACATGACGAGCCCTCAAAACACCCCTCATGAGTCGAGAGTGCAGACTCGAAACCACCCCACACCCACACCAACTGCGATTACTCTTGTGGAGTTGAGACAGCCTAGTAGGCGACAGAGCCGCCAGCCTTCTCGCCGATCATCAGGAGTCCCTTCTCCCCTATGATCTGTAGTCCCTTCTCCCCTGCGGTCTAGAGTTTCTTCTCCCTTGGAGTCAGGAGGCCCTTCTAGATCGTAGAGCCACCAACGTACTTCCATGTAGTCAAGAGTCCCTTCTCTAGAGGTGAGTGACCATCGTAGTAGCTCATTTTAGACAGGGCAGCAAGCGTAGTAGTAAGGAGAGCTCTGGCACAGGATGCATGGCATAGTGCTTTGGGGGTAATGGTGGGGGCGGGGAGGATTGAGATGATATAGACGTGCCATAGGGTGACAGTACGATCTTCTATGACATCACTGAGATGGGCAGCATCTGATGGATGCATGGGGGAAGGACATCATGGCCTTCATGCACTCTGTAGTTCATAACAACTACAGAGCTTGCTTTATTCCATTCACAGACTAGAAAAAAAGTTTGGGTGATGATACCATCAATGCTATATGCTATAGTTATCACAGTCAATCCAGTATTGAGTTCACAGACAAATCGGCAAAGTCAAAGATTACCATTATCCCTTGTTGTCCTTACCAGTAAGAGATCTTAGGCTTAAGTGGTAGGCACTAGCCGAGATTGCCAAGAGAGAGGGAGGTCAACGACTGAGGGGCCAGTAGCCCCACATCGCTCATAAGCACGAGTGAAAGAAAGTGATGAAGGCAATGAAGGCGGACCCCAGTCTGTAGCACGTGGAGGCACAATGGATCCAGATGGAGCAATATGGAAACATGAATTTCGGAGCAAGGGTTAATGCATCATGGAGGCTCAACTTGTAATTATTATATTGTGTTTATGTGGTTTGTTAGGAGGTTGTTCCTTTGTACTAACCCCTTTGCAAATTGTATCATCTTGCAGCTTGATATCATGGGCAAATATCCTACTTCTTCTGGAATAGCCTACCATTGTGGACATCGTAGGCGAAATACATGGAGGCACTTCTATGATGAAAGCGGTATATCCGGGCTACTGAAGCGCCCTTGTAGGTATTTAGAAGTACTTAAAAAATGTCAATGTTGTAAATAAAGATTTGATTTTTCATACATTGATACGTGCTGTCCCTCGTTTAGAAGTATATACACTCCTCTTATTTTTTATACTTGAAGCCACAGGTGGCTTAATGGCTTTGCGCTATATTTATATACAAGCACTTTTGGGGCTATGAATTAATATACACTCCTTTTTTTTTTGGCATTCAATTTCCTTGTGCAATGTTCTATCAATGAATGCTTTGTGATCTAAACGTTTTGGAGTTGTAATGCTTTATTCAGAATTGTAATTGTCTCGGCTAAAGACGTGCGTGGAATCATGCAAATTTAAATGCCGTTGGCTATAAGAATTGAATTGCACACTGTAGAAATGCGATTTCTAGAACCACACAGCATACACAACATTCTATTCAACCACACAGAATTCTTTTTATAAATAAAATAAAATTTTCATAGCGTCTATAAGCGCGTCTATTAGTGCTTCTTTTCTATTTTTTAGAAATTTTGCAAAGCGTCTATTGTGTCATCTTGTAGCTTGATATCATGGGCAAATATCCTACTCCTTCTGAGATAGCCTACCATTGTGGACATGGTAGGCAAAATACATGGAGGCACTTCTATGATGAAGGGTTGATTATTGAGGAGCGGTATATCCGAGCTACTGAAGCGCCCTTGCAGGTATTTAGAAGTACTTAAAAAATGTCAATGTTGTAAATAAAGATTTGATTTTTCATACATTGATATGTGCTATCCCTCGTTTAGAAGTACATACCCTCCTCTTATTTTTTATACTTGAAGTCACAGGTGGCTTAATGGCTTAAATGTGCTATATGTATATACAAGCACTTTTGGGGCTATGAATTAATATACACTCCTCTTTTTTTTGGCATTCGATTTCCTTGTGCAATGTTCTATCAATGAATGCTTTGTGATCTAAATGTTTTGGAGTTGTAATGCTTTATTTGGAATTGTAATTGTCTCGGCTAAAGACGTGCATGGAATCATGCAAATTTAAATGCCGTTGGCTATAAGAATTGAATTGCACACTGTAGAAATGCGATTCTTGCAACCACATAGCATACACAACATTCTATTCAACCACACAGAATTCTTTTTTTAAAAAAAATAAAATTTTCATAGCGTCTATAAGTGCGTCTATTAGTGCTTCTTTTCTATTTTTTAAAATTTTTGCAAAGCATCTATTGATGCGTCTATAGGTGCATCTCCCTGTTATATAGATGCATCTATAGATGTAGGTCAGTAGACGCGCAAATAGATGCAACGCCCTTCTATGGATGCATTGGGTTGTTGTGTATGGCTATGGGATGACAGTGATGATCCACTTGTTGTAGGAGAGCTTGGATAAGGGTAAGGATTCAAGAAAGAAAAGGAAGATGAGTGTCTTCTTGCAGCACAAAGTAAGCACGTTTTGTCTTTACAATTGTGGAGAAATGGAGAATTGGATCAAATAATGTGAAGAAAGAGAGAAAGAGAGGAGGGCAAAAAGGCATGGAATGAAGGACAAATAGGCGTAGGTCTTCTCGCTGAGCATTGTCAAGAATGCATGCTAAATACACCATTAATTGGTTGAAAGAGCTCTTGAAGATGCTAGTCAGAGCGAAGATTATGACAAAGAGGGAGGAGGAGTTCCCATTGTGTTGTGATGTATAGGTAGACAATCATATTGCTTATATCTACATTTATATAATAACCTTTATGTATATGCTAAAGAAAAATCCATTGCCTCTATACTACCATTCGCTCAATGCAATGTGGGCATATGGTATTTACGTCCAAGTGAAGAAAATTGAGGTAAAGGTGAACAAATTTGATCAAGGAGTCATGGCCAACTTTCCTACGCAAGACATCAGAGCTAGTACAAGGGATAAAAATCTCATTGTAGGTGAGATGGATTATGTTGAAACCATACAAGACATTTTGCAAGTGAAGTTTTGAAAAAGGAAAACATTTATATTTAATGTGAAATGATTCAAAGTCAACTATAGAGGTGCTCAAGCTATAGTCAGTAAGGATTCAACTGTGGTTTTTGCGAGACTCAACAAAATTTTGGGATGACACATGTTTGTTCTTCGCTTGTATTAGGATTAATTAATCATTTTTCTTATATTAGCTGCTTGCCCCTAGGTTTTGTTAAAGATTTCATGAACATATCATGAATGTTTTATCAAGTATATCTTAGGTGGTTTCTCAACCCAATCGAGTGGACAACCAGTGGTGGTTTGTGATAAGTTGCACCTAGAATGCAACACGTATTGAAGATGTGGAAGTGGTGCATGAAATGAACAAATAAATGTGTTAAAAGCTAGCACTTTTAGTACACCTTCTACAAGAGTTTTAGAATGTGAAGATAGTTTGAGTTCCTCATTGGGTTTCTTAGACACTAATTTAGGAGGACTCAATTTACATGTTAAAGTTGTGTAAGACCTGGCATGGATGATAGAGAGGATGACTATCAATCTCATGATGAGGGTGATTTGGACAATTCAATGAGGTATCGATTGATTAGAGAATGGAGGACAATATTGATAGAAAATAGTATTGGTTTTGAAAACATTTTGCATTTAATTTCCTTATTGTAAGGTGCATTGGGACCCCACCACCTGTCCAAAATTGACCATTATTGAACTTTGCAGATTATCAACTCTTTGTCTGATGATGTGTTTTATTCATAACCTTATCAATGACTATATCAATGTTTTCTGAAGTTTTGAGGATAATATCATGTTTTTATGACCTAAACATCGGTGTTAATATCAACAAGCATAACTCTCATACTAATATCGGTACATTACTCTTTTAAAAAAATATTTTAAAAAAAGTGTCGATGGTAAGCATCAATGCTAATGTGAATGACAATAGTTGCAATAATCATGATTCAAAAGGTAACACATTTTGAGAACTACCATTTTAACATAAAACAATTTTCACATCTAATCATTCCACAATTGAGCCAATGACATGACACTAATCTTCACTTTAAAGCGTGAATCAAGCTACAAATATCACCAAAGATATTTGCGATGAAGCCACCAAATAGTAGATCCATACGTGCGGACTCCATTTGTTCAAATTCTATAAGTTGTAAACAAAGCTAGAAAAAGTGAGAGCATGCCCTTGAATGGACGCATGCAAGCAATAATTCTAGTGGTCGAACATTACATGCTATGATAATTGTGCCAATAATTGTGCCAATAATTGTGCCAATAATTGGTGGTTGTGAGACATTAGCTTAAGTAAAGTACTTGCCACTTTTGAGTTGAAACTTTTGATGTCCTATACAATGTAGGATAAAGGTTTCAAATGCAAAATTGTTGTAGTAATGGTTTAATGATCTCGTTGAAGAAGGCAGTCTCATAATAGTTGAGTGTTAGTATTCAAGTATAGCTCATTACCTTTGATACCAAGTCTATTCAATAAAACATAAGTTCATGATTGAGCAAGTTACCATATGCAATATATTCCCATAGTTGAGTGTTAGTATTCAAGTATAGCTGATTACCTTCGATACCAAGTCTATTCACTAAAACATAAGTTCATGATCGAGCAAGTTACCATATGCAATATATTCCCTACACCTGATAGAACCTCCCTACACCCAAGCACTCTTTGGCTCCTCAATGTATCTACCCAATATAAATCGTGTCACTATGGACGTCAAATACAAATTTCACTCATCATGTAAAGTTTACAAATATTTCTTATGAGGGTTGAATTTGAAAGAATTAACGTTGCAAGATCATATCTAGGCATATTTTCAACAACTGTTTTTCCATTCAATGAAATGAAATGAAATTCTTACATGTTCGTGAGCTGAGCTAGTAGCCCGTTTCAGTCTGCCTTATTAGGAAATCTCAAGATGAACACAATCATTGGCCAAAGTACAAGACGCACTAATATCATAACCACAGAGGCGATGCCTCCCACTTGCGCTGTCGCGTTCAGCACCCGAGAGATCATTTTCGTGCGTGTTGATGCATCGCAAAAGCTAGGATTGCAAAGGTGTAAATAGGTTGGCCAGCTGACATTCATGGAGAATCCTATCTCATTCTGGAGTGCCAGATTCGGTACGTTTCTCGCTGCCGTCCAGAAGTCCGTATCGGTGCTGTCTGGGTTTCCAAGGTATTGCAACGCCATAGCCTCTATTAGTTGCGACAGATCACGTGAGTAAGTGTAGTATCCAGTGACTGTGCTACTTCCGGCTCCAAGGGTGCTATAGATGCTGGACTGGGCATAGGCATTCGCTGGCGAAGAAAGAGGTTGCTCAATCAATAGTAGTGTTATTACGTAGAGACAACAACATTTGAAACGAAAATAAGAACGAATCAATCCGATGCAACTTACTCTGTACACGTTGCGCTACACTGGCCTGCAATTGGGAAGGAGACATGAGGTTTGCCGATGGTAAATTTGTCCGCGCATCTTGAAAGCTCGTAATAGGATTGAACGTCGTTTGACAAATGGTTTGAGCAAGAGTATCGGGCTGGTTGCAGATGCGCGAAATTCCATCCAGCCCGTCTATCGGGTACGAAGAGAAGTCCTGTTAAATAAACCACGGTAAGATGGGTTGTGATCACTTCCAACGACCTCGTGCTCTAAAATAGCGACTAGCGTGGTAGCAAGCAAATTGAAGCAATTATCCCGATTTCACCTGATCGATTGTTTGTTTATAAAGGAGAGAGAAACTCGTATAATTGCACCAACTGAGGTCCGGCATTACGCAAGGACAGGTCAACTGTATGGTCTTGTTCGGATCTTGGCTGTTGAAGATTTTATTTGGATAACTATGTTTGAGCGGGTCCGAATGCCGGACTGTGTGGACGGACGACTCTCGAACGGACAACACGACGATGGCAAATAATCCCAAGGCGCCTACTGCAAGTGCGAGTAGGAACCGAGCCACGGGCCGACACCAAGCTGGATCTGTAATTTCAGTTCGTTCGCTGAAAGCCAATTGCAAGGACGCTTCAAAGCTCAGCCCATAAGACTTTTAACCAGCTACAGCTTTGCTATTACAAGATTTTACGAGTCGGGAGTAGGGCTTTGATGGACAAGGCGCATTGACGCTTACTCTTTATAATCATCGCAGATGGACGCTGTAGCCGAATTTACGAGACGTGGGATGCTTTCGACGGCCATGCTGGACTGTTTCGAAGCAGGATCAAATTCAAACTTCAGCAGACTACTCAACAGTGTCAACACAGAGGGTGATGAAAACTTAGAGAGCGCCATTAAATAGCACAACGCATGACGATAACGCAAGCTCATAAAGTCCCAAGTTTCCACGTGCTTCCTTCTCCAAGTGATCGAGAGACGTGGCCGGTAACCGGTTCGTGCATCCTCCTTTGACTCTGGAGATTCAGCGCCGCTCTCCCTTTTCTAAATTGATCCTCGGCTGCCTAAATTCCTAAGTGTATATATAAAAGTGACCAAATTTGACAAAAAAATTTGGGAGCATTTTTAAATGCAAAAGAAAACACCCAATGACAATAAGATGATCCTCATCACAGTGATGAGGATAGATGAGTCTACAGCCACCTTCACTAATAAAACTTATTTGTGGAGAATTGTTTCAATTTAGTTTTCATAGGAAAAAGAAAGTTGAGCCACCTTCACTAATAAAACTTATTTGTGGAGAATTGTTTCAATTTAGTTTTCATAGGAAAAAGAAAGTTGTTGCATTTTCCAGGTTAGTGAGGCAAATGCTCGTGTATGCCCCCCAAACATCACATTGGAAATTTGGGTGCTTGGTTTAGTCAATAGACCCTTGAGAGATGCACTCACATGGGGGTTCCCATCTTCAACTAAAGAAATATATATTCTTGGAAGCGGTAGCCTTGGAGCACATTATTGTGAGCACTCCTCCCCTCATTTTCTTGCAAATGAACATGAAAACACCCAATGACAATGATATCTTAGTCAATTTTTGTCCTTGTTGACATTAATTGGCAGTGATGAGGATAGACGAGTCTTGAGCCACCTTCACTAATAAAACTTATTGTGGAGAATTTTTTCAATTTAGTTTTCATAGGAAAAAGAAAGTTGTTGCTAAATTTTCCATTTTAGTGAGACAACGCTCACGTATGCCCCCCAAACATCACATTAAAAACTTGGGTGCTTGATTTAGTCAATAGCCCCTTCAGAGATGCACTCACATGGGGGTTCCCATCTTCAACCAAAGAAATATATATTCTTGGAAGCCGTAGCCCTGGAGCACCCTGTGCACATGGATGTCAGCACTCCTCCCCTCATTTTCCTGCAAATCAATGGGAAAACCTCGATCACATGTGGAGGATTATTTTTACACCATATGGCAAGTTGTGAGCCATTTTTGGATCTCATACCTTCATCAGCTAATATCCAGATTGGAACTAATATTCGCTAAAGTTGTGCAAGACGATCGAGAAATACAATAGAAAAACATGTGTGCTTCTTATTCACATTATGGAGGTTATCACCACATGATTAAGGATGGCAAGATTTGTTAAGGAATTTGCATGTGGCTCTACGGTGGTCATGTTATACGCTTATTTATTGGTATCATATCGACTACTACAGCATCACATTTGGTAATTTGTATAGGCCTTGGAAGCATCATTGGCTTTCTTTTATGGACGGGCTTGATTAAACTTGACCAAGTCTCATCCTCTTGGAGCCTTGGTACCTTAAAGTGGTGACCTTTTTTTGGTTTCTGGATAGCAACATATTTTTGAGTTATTTTCAGATTTTGAACTCTAAAAGGGCATCTTCGGTGAAAGCTCCCTTTCTTGTGTGGATCCTCAAATGTGACACATAGGCACAATGTGCACTATAGTTCTAATTTGGATTTTGCAAGAAATTTTAGAACATTAGATACCACTTGATGAGAGACCTCTAAACCTTTAGAATATGATCAATTTCCCCATTAGCACCATCCCTAAAGAGTGAAAGCTTTGTATGTTTTCTAATATTTGTTCTTATGATGCTATTTTTTAGTTCAATATCAGACACAGAGAGAGAGAGAGAGAGAGAGAGAGAGAGAGAGAGAGACACAGAGAGAGAGAGAGAGAGAGAGAGAGAGAGAGAGAGAGAGGTGCACACGATATAGCTACTTATACACTATGTTGTATTTTACATGAACATGAATATATGCATGAGTACCACAACAAGACAAAGCACCCATAGACGTGCGCACAGACGCGTTTCATGAACTAAATAAAAAACTTACGTGCGCGTCTATTTGCGCATCTATTTGCGTGTCAGGAGACCCGCGTCTATTAGCGCGTCTATATATCAGACTTACGCGCGTATAGACGCGCTCATACACGCGTAAATAGACGCGCAAATAAACGCTTTGATAGACGCACGTATAGACGCATATCGAACAGACAGACGCGAATATAAACGCGTTTGTAAATGCACTGATAGACGCGCCTTTTTTTTTAAATATAAATTTTACAGAATACTGTGTATGTTGTGTATGCTATATAGTTACAAGAATCCCATATCCACATTCTGTAATTCAATTCTTACAGCCAACCTCATTTTAATTACAATTCCAAATAAAATATTACAACTCCAAAACGCAATAAAATTGAAAGCTCAAAAAGTGCTTGTATATACATATAGCACGAAGCTAAGCCACGTCATGTGGCTCCAAGTACAAAAAATAAGGAAGCTAAGCCATGTCATGTGGCTTCAAGTACAAAAAATAAGAGGAGTCTATATACAAGAGGCACGAAGCCAAGCCAATGGCTTTAAGTATGCTCACTAGTTGTTCTCTCTTAAAGGCACATTGTCCTTTAAGTGGGAGGTTGTGGGGGTTAAAGGTCACTGTGCCTTTACCCCAGTTATGTACAATACTCAAGCACATATATAAATGAATGAAAAAGAAGATTAGGGTGGTTCTGCACCCACCAAAACTTGTGTGGCTCTCTGTCTCTCTCTCTCTCCTTCTTCCATTCTTGCTTCCGTTGAGAGCACTCTCACTTTCTCCATGACATTGAGGTTATGTTTGGTCTCTGGGAGGATGAAGCTCTTGGTATCCTGTGTGGATATGAGGTGGACATGACTATGCAAGAACTTGGGTTTTTGGGAGCAGATGATTCAATAGAAGAGGTTCTTGCTTTAACACTGACCAAAATCAAAGATGCAGAGACATCAATCTACTCTAACCTACCTGATGTTCCAAAATAAACCTCCACGTCTCACTCCGAATAGCAGGAGGCCTCTGGATCGATCCTCATTGACAAAGAGGAAGGGATTGATCTTGACGACTCCATAGTGGTAAGAAACTATGAGCTTTAATTTCTTCTCTCTTGGTATAATTTTGCTTTAACGGAATTCTAATGTAATGTTGGACTATTGCAGGAGACATCTGAGGTTAACCTATTCTCGTCTCGACAATGCCTTGTTTGCAGTAGCTTTGGCTGAGATCACTCACTGGCACATTACCTTGGCCAAGCAAAAGGGCGCTTTGTGGTTATCCACAAAAAGTTTTCTCCACATGGCACTGATGACCTCCTAAAGTACAAGGCCTTATCATGAGTGATTGGTCATGCTGACATCAATCGCAATGCTAACAAGGTCATTTTGGTGAACTGCATGGCTGCCCTCAATGCTTTTGGAACCAATTTTCAAGGTATGGCATTGACGGCAGCAGCCATGTCCCTAGCTAGCAACAATGACAATAGCTTTGTATTTGGGAATTCAAAGCCTGATGTTCTTAGTGTTTTAGAGAAGAGAGAAAGGCTCTGAAGCCTTATTGTATAGAATTTTTATTTTATATGAATACAGATATACTTTTTATACAGTGTCCCATTTTGTGTTCTTTTACAAAATTTATTTTATACTGTCATTGTATTTTGTAACTTTAATTGTTGTTGGCATTAATGTTTTCATTCACTATTCTATTCAAAAGCATGCTATTAGAGAAATTTTTGTGCTATAATGGTCATTTCTGAGTAATCCAATAAGAATCTCACCATGGCACAGAAGGCAAATGTGTTCGACATCGTGCAAGGAGCTCAGAAATGTCTCAAACAGGCTCCATATGCGCCATAGTGGGTTTTGACATTTTTGACCTCCCCGCACGATGCCGAACACATTTGCCTTCTGCGCCACAACAAAAAAACATCATTTGACCACACAAATTCACACTGAACTTGCATAAACTGCTGATGGAAAGCATCACGTAACATGTATAATAACATGAGAACGGTAATAGAACATAAAAATATCTTTTATTCATTGGCCTCAAAGGGCAGAGATTTACAAAATGATTCAGGTTACACCAAATGAACCTAAACAACATCTAGGGCCTAAGGGAGGGATCTGAGCAGATGGGCTTGGTGAGTGCAAGGTCCTTGTCCATCACTGTTACTCTTTTGGCATGGATAGTACATAAGTTCACATCTTCAAAAAGACCTATTGTCATCTGCTCCGTTGCCTCTTGAATTGCTCCCATAGCACTTAAAGTGCAACGCACATCATCCCTATGCTATTTCATGTACAACACATTGGGGAATGAGATTGTCCACAGTGGTTTGGAACTTGCGGATCCCTTGAAGTGCCTTCACGCCTAATTTTTTCTGCCTCTTAATCTTTGGGGGACCTTGCACTGGCCTCTGGATATGGCCCCATGGCTGCTTGTCTACTTTGAACTTCTTTCACCTCTCCTCCCGTGCAACTGCCTCTTCAGACTCCTCTTCCTGTGTCTAGTGGGTCCTTTGAGGTGGCTTGTCATGCCTAAGGGCCTTCTTTGTCCTTGGTCCCTTTTCCTTTTGATGAGGCTGTGAGATAGTAGGCTAAGGCTCTTGCTCAGCTCATACTAGAGGCTCCTCATATGTGACAATCTTGAGGCACAGAGGGTTGATGGTGCTCTTCTGTGCGGTCTGCTTGGTTGGAGGATTGGGGTCAAGGTTCATTATATCTGCGAGCCTGCCAAATACTTCCTCTTGTTGTGGCCCCTTTAATCTCTCCATCTCCTCTCTTTTCCTTTCCTCCTTCCCTTGTTGGTCTAGATGCTCCATGCCAGGACCCCATGGAGGAGGGAGGGGCACTTGATCATGATTGATTGGACTATTTTGTCCCTCTTGGGAGACCTCTCTACTTCCATGGTTAGTTGTGTGGAAGGACTAAGAGGACCCCTGATCGTGCTTGGATCCTTCATCATGCTGGGATTCCTCATGGTGCTAAGATCCCTAGGATCCCCTATGAGAGTCGGATGGTAGGGATTCGCATTGCAGGGACTCCTGATGATGAGAACCACCTTCAGATCCTTGCTGATCATTGCCCTCTTGGCCACTGGGGCTTGCAGTGTGTTTGGAGGCCATGGACTTGTGAGGAGAAGAGCGGGTAGCATCTAAATGGCATCTAGTGGGTCTAGCAGTTTGTTTAACTCGTGCCATAGAAATGAGAGACTTTAGGGTTTTGAAGTGCTTTATATAGTCTTTTTTAAAGCACTTTAGGGTTTTTCTTTTAAATTAGTGTTTTTTGAGTGCACCCCCTCCCCCCCTCGGTCTTTTGTCGCCAGCTCGATAATACTTAATTTTCACCACCCTCCCTCCCAACCCACTCACCCCTCCACCCTGCCATGTTGTACATGCAATTCTGCAATTCCAAACAAATTTGTGAATTTTGGAATCTATAATTGACTCAAAATAGTGTTAACTTTATTCATTAAACATTTTACATTTGGGGTTCTCTTAGGACCCAATGCCTCCCCTGTCTGAGTCTACGTTGCAACCAACACGCAACCCCTTGTTGAGACCTCTACCTTATCGCGCTTGAGAGTCTTGGCCTCTAGACATCTATAAAACAAATCGAACATTTCGTGTAGTGCATTGCTTCGCGCAATACCACCCCCATTCCTTGTATTCTTGAAGTATGATGCCTTTGCTCTATAGTGCAATTTCTCCATTCCTTGAGTATTCCAAATGGACAGAGCGCCCCATTGCTCCACAAACCATGGCGCATGTGCGTAAAGAATATGCTGTAAAGAAAAACATCGTATTAGAAACATAAACTGACTCAAGTTTAAAGCACAAAATTTCAACCTAAGGAGGATTACCATGTAATGTGTAATATGTGACTCCCCCCATGCTTCTACCATCAATGATGTGAATTCTCCCAATGTTGTCGTAAATCTCTCATAAATAATAAAGCTCATCTATTTGACCTTGTCTAAGCAACTTTATAAATGCATCAAGCTTTGTCCATAGTTTTGCTCTTAAAGTAGCAATTTGCAGATGTGAATCTTGATTTGTAGTGCACTCACACAAATCTTTCCAATACTCCCAACCTAGGGTGCTTTGAGCCAATGTATGTTTTTCTTTATCAGCATTGTGGTTGGACAAGAACCTCTTTCCTTTCCTCCACCCATGGACACTTTAGCAGGAAGATTTTGTGTCTTTTTTGATTGTTTCTTATCCTGCTTAAGCTTCACATTGCCTCCGTGAAGTCCCATTAGTGAGAGTAGTTCTTCAGCTTTTGCAATGCATTGTGTAAATACTTGCTGTGGCCTCAAATTCCAAGCATAAACTAGATGGAGATAGAGTAACTTATAAAGTGTACGTAGTTTAGCATGCAAAGTACACATGTGTACCCACTCCAATGGAATTGGTAGAATGGGGTCCCACTTACGATCCTTTTTGTGACTATTAGGGGCTGCACTTTGGTTGCAAGAAAGGATGCCATTTTCCCACTGTAGACTTCCCTTTTGCATCTTCTGAGAGTGGGTGCAATACAAGCATGTCCATTTTGCATCTACACCTGTATCACAACCATACAAGCACTTGAGGGTCTTCAAATCACCAGCTAGATGCCATTTGACTTAAAATGTTCCATGCCCATCCATTATTAATGTTTGCTCTGCCTCTTGTCTTCAAATAATTGATGGGATGCTGGTTCTCCAAAACCCACTTCAATGTCTCGTGGCACTCCTTTGGGGTCTCAAAGGCTGCAAGTCATCATATGTCCTTCTCAGATTCGACTAAGAAACCTTGCTCAACTTCCTCATCCCCTTGAGCAAAACACAAGGCTTTGTCTTGTTGTAAGTATACTATGTTCAATGTTATACGGTGTGAGGGCAAGCATTTTTGGACACAACGGATTGATGATAAGAGAAACACAAAAGATTGTGGCATCATTGCTAGCTTTGAGGGAGCCAATGGAGCCATGAATGATTATTGTGGCATAATCCAAGATATTATTAAGCTTGACTTTCAGCGCTTCTTTGTGTATGTTTTGGATGTCAAGGGGTTTAAGGACGTGGTGGAAAGAGGCCCTAATGCAATAATCAAATGCCATGCAAGTGGCTTTGTAACTATTGACTCCACAAAGTTTTGGCAAAGCAAGAAGGACACACTAGTGCTACCGCAACAATGTGGCATAAGCAATCTAAATTGTTGAAAGCTCCTAAATTATGCATAACATTCTATATACCAACCTTTTTTTTTGCATGCATCCTCTAGCATACTCCCATTCTTCCATTGTGATATGGATCCCCTCGTCTCTCTCTGCTCTCTCCAGTTCATCAAGTAGCCAATCCACACGAATATCCTTTGGAAGTGCTCTTAGATACTCATGATATGCCACACGAGATCCATGGTGTGTACAAAAGAGGGCCCTTTCTCCTTGTCTTGTTGCCTTTGCATCTCGTATCTTGTTACCCATCTTTTCATCACATCACTATTAAGCATGCAATAGAGGTTTAGATTATTAAGCAAATCCATGTCCATTACTTTGCTTCGTCCTTTCCCTTGAGGCACAATAGAGGTCATGCTTAGGTCTTCATCATATCTCCATAGTTGTGGGAGAGAGCTATCCACATCAACAAGAAACTCGTACATATATACAAGTGACTCTTGTACCAACCAACCCTCAGCCGTGCTACCTTTGGTTCTTGCATTTTGCCTCATGAAAACCCTTCAAGGTCTTCATGAAGCGCTCGAGAAAGAAAAACCATAGTGCATGTGCAGTTTGGGGGGTTCACCTCACAAAATTTTAGTATACCACATGCTAGCCAGAGAACCGCCACACCACGCCATGCACCACCACGTAGTCTTTAGTTGCCAAGTGTCTCCCATGAGAGACCTTGCCCAATAGAACTCTCTAGACTTGCATGGGCCAATCAAATTTGTCCTACCAGCAATGATCTAATTACCATGAGGGCGAATTAAGATAACTCAAGCTAATTACCAAAAATTATATGAGAAGGCAGTAGCTTGAATGGTACCTCGAGAGGGTCCAATTGCTTGTCAAGACCAATAAAATGTTAAGGGAAAGCTATTATGTGTTGAGAGCAGCTGAGAAGGGTTACAATATTTCATGGGCTGACATAATCTACAATAGGCTGATGATGGAGGTTAGTAAGAAAAATCTAATAGGTACTAATAATCACTCGAAAGTTGGTCCATTTTTTACAGCTCTATTTGAGTATGGGAAGAGGTCTTCATTAATTTTAAAGATGCGAGAAGTGAAAGCAGAAACTAGAACCAAGGCAGAAAGAGATACATGCGTGTAGGCATCCACAAATGAGGAGATGTGGAAAGTAGTTGAGGATTTAAAAGAGGCCAAACATACTACTGAGGAAGTGCACAAGATGGTGTTTGAAAAAAGCTTAGCACATAGTTTGTAGGATGTACCAATTGGAGGCAATGAACTTTTGAAGAATATGCATATAGTTCCTAGGTTTGCCACCATACTAGAAGCTATGAGTCCTCCCGTCTTTTGAAATTCTTCATACTGAACTATTTCCTTAGGTTGCGCCTTCCCAAACATTCTATGGTAGACCGGTGTATTCCATCAAGCCGACCTCTCCAACCAATTCGAATGGAATTTCAGGTCCAACAAAACTAAAAAACATTTACGGGGAAATAGTTTCTTGAACCGAATTATCTTCTTCTTCTTCTTCAATAGTCATCTCTACCTCTGGCTCTGGCGCAACTATCTCCTTGACCAGTGGACTCTTACGAATTGGCTGCAATGCATGCTTCCTTCCCATGTTCACTTCTCTCTCAACGCCCTCGCTTAGCAATTGTAGATGAGCTTTTTCCACTCCAACGACTTCTAAGAATAGTCGGAGATCTGGGTGAGGAGTATATCCTTGTGAAAACAGAGCCAAGCTACTATCCATACAATCAACACAGCGCAGGTTTTGGGTTTTAGCTTGTAGTGTTGGTATATACCAACACTGCTCCAATATCGGTATATAATATCAGTATATACTGACTCTATATGTCCTATAAGAGTCAGTATATACGGATGGAACAGGGTATAAGGTTGGTATATATTGATGGTACAGGGCATTCAATCTAACAATGAGCATAAAATCTCATGGGTGGCTATTTTTTGGATCTTGAGTGGATTTCCTTGCATTTTGTGTTGTGATTTTGGAGGTGTATAGATGGAATGGACGTGTGAAAGCTCTTAAGATGATGCACCAATGACCAGGAGCACAGAGTAGCTTACCGAGAGGTTGTATTATCATTGCACTCATTGCTAACCAGAAGTACGACATCAATGCCATAATTTCATGAGCCACTTGTGGATGTATGGAGAGGAGTCCACACCAATACCCACCATTAGTGGTGCAAGTGGTGATGGATCATCGGTAACTGAATGCTATTTGAGTTCATGATTAATATTGCATGCGTACTTTATATGACACCTTGAGATAGGATCTTATATTTACATGAAACCTTGAGACAGGATGAGGAGGGTGGCAAAGGTGCAGTATACATTCACACTTTGAGCAGGAGGATAGTCTCCCAAATGTTCCAGATGATGACGAGGGTATGGTCGACATGATGGATTATACTTTTAGAGGCACTACATCACATGTACAGGTGATGTTCGACAGTCTTAGGCCAATATGTGAGAGTTGCAATCAACATGGTTGTACGAGGGTGTTGGGATGTCAAAACTATGGGCTTGTCCCTCAATCTTGAATCTATAAGGAAATTATGGGTGGTCTGAGACAAGTGTCTTTGCCTTAATGAGGTTAGCTCCTACATTAATTTATCTCATAATTTGCTCAGAGGGGTCACTATGTATAAACCCTCTATATCACATGCGTTCAAGGCATATTTCAAAAATCTAGGTTATTTGTAAAATTTTTATTAATAAAATGTACCCTTTTTCTATACAAATCTATAAATTTTTTTGAAAATTGTTTTAAATACTCCCTTATGTAAATTAACTTTTGTTAAATTTAGATATTAAAAACATCCTTCTGTTGAACTCATGTGATAGGGTTACATATAATGAGTGACCCCCCCGAGATAATTTGGACATTTTTTGTTTAGTGGAATCATCATAGTTTCTCATTATTCGAAGCCTATGTATGTTTGAATTGCAATAGGTTGCTTCAGAAAATGTTGCCTGCACCAAATACCATGCCCGCATCAAGAGATGAAGAGAAGAATATTCTGACAATGGTGGGTATGGATTATGATACCATCCATGCTTGTCATAATGATTGTATTGTCTTTCGTCGTCGTGAGCATAGAGATTTCACTAGTTGTCTAGAGTGTGGGGAACAACGATATAGAGATGACTTGTAGGGTGACTTGAAGGGTGAGCAGACACTTTCCCATCATCGCTAGAATACAACACATGTTTCGATGCAAATCCATAGCGGCGTTGATGACTTGGCATGCTACACATCGATCCACTGATGACACCTTGAGGGTTCCTATAGATTGTGCTGCTTGGAAGCACATAGACAATAAGTGGCCGGATTTTGCAAGGGAGCCATGCAACTTACATCATGGGCTTGCCATAGACAGCGTGAATCCTTTCGGGTTACGCTCGACATCTTGGTCAACATGGCCTATAGTCTTGGTGAATTACAATATCCCACCATTGCTAACAATAAAGAAGGGACACCTCATGCTTGCACTACTTGTGCCAAGAAAGTACAAAGCCAAAAATATGGACGTGTACATGGCACCTTTGATAGAGGAGTTACAGATCTTATGGGGAGGCATACATGTCTTTCATATTTCTAGAGCTCCTAGACATACCAATGACATTTTGGTAATGGGAATCTTGATGTGGACCATGCATAACTACCCAAGATATGGAGAGTGTGCATGTGCATGGTTGTGCCTTTACATGTATAATGATACTTTTATGAGTCTATTTCTAGCACATGTCTTAAACTAACACATTCATGCATGCATGCAAGACTTGCAATAAGTGGGTACCATGCTTGTCCTGTTTGTGGGAAGGGTTTGAGTGTGCTTGCACGACACTCCAAACATATGAGGAAAATGGTTTATTAAGGTCATGCTCGATACCTTCTGTTGGACCATCTCGCCCACGGAGGCCAGCTTGATCCATAGCCACCATATTTGAAGGCAAGTGACTGGATTCAGGCTTGGAGGGTGAATGGAGAGGAGCCTCCTCCTCCTGGTATGAAGAGGCTATCCATATTTCATGAGCTTCCTTATTAGGGTTCGTTACAAATCAATCATCTCTTGGATCCCATGCATATCTTCAAGAATGTGGGGGCTACTATTTGGACATACTTGGTTGGTGACAAAGACTCGACAGGAGTGCGAGAAGACTTGCGTACTATGAATAGGATGCCTCATTTGTGGCCCCAAGTGTGTGTTTGTAAAGTTGTCCTCCCAAAAGCAACATGGATCCTCATGAAGAGAGAGGAGGCAACGGTCAAGGCGGACATTTCCTCTTTTCAAACACCGAGAGGGTACATGCATTGCTTGAAAGAAGCATTTTCAAAGGACAATAAGCTTAGTGGGATCAAGTCCCATGATTTGCATAAGGTTTTACGGGTATTCTAAGTTGTAGGATTAGTATACCGAAAATCATGATACGTTAGTGTAATTATGATTATGTTATATTATTGACATGACTTCTTTGTTGCTTGGATAGTTCATCCTCCCAATTACAGTAAAAGGGTGCTTACAAGAAGATGTTCGAAATGCTATATTCAAGATCAGTGGTATTGTAAGGTATGCTTACTATCAACTCACATTGATTGCATTTTCTTCAATTTAAGTTGAATAATCTGTAGACTAATTATGAATCTTACATGGGCATGTGAAATAGGTGGATATCTTAAAAAGATATCTCCATATCGAGCATCGAGAAGGCTAGGGTGGACTCCATTGAAGCTGTATGCTTGCTTGAGAAGAACTTTCCCTCGAGCATTATGACAACTCAAGTGCACTTGCTTGTGCACATAGTTGATGAGGTGGCCATTGCAGGTACCGTTCATAGTCAATGGATGTTTTTTCTTGAGCGGTTTATGAAAAATTTGAAGGGATTTGTAAGGCAGGGAGCAAGACCAGAAGCAAGCATGGCAGAGGGATGGCTTGTGCAAGAGTCATTAGTATATATCATGGAGTTTCTTGCATCCATGGATCGCGATATGCCATAGGCTTGGCATAATAAGGATGATGATCGCATTGTTGGCAAGGTTCCCCAAGGAAAAGGGATTGAAATAAAGACACTACTACACACGCATCCTATTGCGACGTTTACGTACCGACGATTAGCGCCCGCTTAGCGTTAATCGTCGGTATAAAAATCGGGTGTCGTAAATCGTCGCTATATAGCGACTTTTAATAAGCGTCGCTATATAGCGACGTTAGTAAAAGTCGCTATATAGCGACGTTAGTAAAAGTCGCTATATAGCGACTTTTAAAGGTCGCTATATAGCGACACTGAGACTATATTATAGCGACGTTTTACAGAGAGGTTTTTTTTTTTTTTTTAGCCTTAAAATTTATTTTCTTCCAATGACAAAATTTTTTAAATTTTCATACATGTTTGAGCTCATAGAGAAATAAAAAATGAGAGCATGTACATCAAGCCTTTGAAGCTCATATATTCATGTCCAAGTTGGAGATGAGAAAAATCAAATTAAATAAGAGCATTTACATCAACTGTTTCATCTTGAGCCAAGTCTAAGGCGCCAAGCAAGTCTATCTCCAACTCTATACCGAGTTGATCTCCTATATCATCATCGTACTCTAGCATCGTACGTTCACCTAAAAGTATTTGATCATCTTCTTCAATTAAGCTTAAGTGTGGTGATTGATCTTGACGATTGTTGTCTTCCTCGTCAATATCGTGATCTCCATCCTCCTCCCGTGCGATGTCATTATGCGCATCTTCCTCTTGCCTCATATGGTGATCTACATCTTCTTCGCTAGATTCATCAATTGGATCCGGATTTGGTAGTGGCATCTCCATATCCACATCTCGATCTTCAAAAATCTGCTTACTTCGTGGTGCAACTTGGATCACGTACCACCATCTTGGATCAGAACGATCCGGATGAAAAACCACCTATATTGAAGATGAAAAATCACGTGCCAAATGTCGTCAATTATATATATATCAATGGACTTAAAAAATGAAAGCTTCGACTAATTAAATCATTAGTATGCACCTGCTCACAGTGCTCGGGAAGAACAAAAGTATCACTTTCATCGGTCCAATGTTTGGTGGAGTCTATTGCAAAGAGACCGCTACCATCTTTTCTCACAGTTGCATGGGGACCATTGTAAGTAGTTCTAAACCATTTTACATCAAGAATGAAAATAGTAAATCGTCTGAAATCAATTTCATAGATGTCGCGTATGGTTCCACAATAATCCAACTGTGAGGAGAGAAGATTGGTATCCGAAGCACTTGCTCGGCTATCTTGTGTGAAGTTAGCCATGACTCCACAATCATACGTGACTCTCTTTGAATCGATGCATTCTATGCGAAAATGTCGTCCATATGACCATAATGCACTGTACTTTTTGTACTGTAAAAGAGCATCATTAAAACAATGAAGATGCACCTATTTTATAGCATATATTGCCACAAATAATTACTTAATTACATCAAGAGATAAGAAACTTACATGCACCATACATCCAGATGATAACTCCCGCTCGCGCTCGTTTATTGTCTCTCCATCACGTTCGGCTTTACGTATAGCTAGTTGTAGCCAATCAAGTGACATGTGAGTAGGGAGAAGAGCCAGATCTCGTGGATATGGTTGTGATCGCCTGTACATTACTCTGAATCTCGTCCTTGCATTTATTCTTTCTGCTTTGGCCACTTCATATCTCTCAATCCACTTCTGCATCTCAGGGCTATTGAGGATACAAAACTTATTGAATTTCTCCATTTGCTCTTCGCTCATCTTTCTTTCAATCCCTTTTCCTTGGGGGACCTCGCCAATGATGCGATCATCATCCTTGTTGTGCCAAGCTTGCGGCATATCAGGATCCGTGGATGCAAGAAACTCTGTGATATATACTAATGACTCTTGCACAAGCCATCCCTCTGCCATGCTTGCTTCTGGTCTTGCTCTTTGTCTTACAAACCCCTTTAAAGTTTTCATAAACCGCTCGAGAAAAAACATCCATCGATTATGAACGGTACCTGCTATAGCCACCTCATCAACTATGTGCACAAGCAAGTGGACTTGAGTTGTCATAATGCTTGAGGGAAAGTGCTTCTCAAGCAAGCATACGGCTTCGATGGATTCCACCCTAGCCTTCTCGATGCTCGATATAGAGATCTCTTTTTGAGATATCCACCTATTTCACATGTCCATGCATATGTAAGATATTTGAGATATCCACCTATTTCACATGTCCATGAAGAAAATAGATAATGCGAATTGATAGTAAGCATACCTCACAATACCACAGATCTTGAATATAGCATTTCTAACATCTTCTTGTAAGCACCCTTTTATTGTAATTGGAAGGATGAACTATCAAAGCAACAATGAAATCATGTCAACAATATAACATAATAATAATTACGCTAATGCATCACTATTATCGGTACACTAATTCTACTTAGAATACCTGTAAGACCTTGTGCCAATCATGGGACTTGAGGCCACTAAGCTTATTGTCCTTTGAAAATGCTCCTTTCAAGCAACGCATGTACCCTGTCGGTGTTTGAAAAGAGGCAATGTCTGCCTTGATCGCTGCCTCCTCCCTCGTAGAGAGGATCCACGTTGCTTTCGGGAGGACAACTTTTCCTGAAGCATGCACTTGGGGCCACAAACGAGACATCCTATTCATAGCACGCAAGTCTTCTCGCACTCCTCTCGAGTCCTTGGAACCAACCAAGTGTGCCCAAATGGTAGCCCCCACATTCTTAAAGATATGCATGGGATCCAAGAGATGATTGATTTGTAACTGACCCCAATAAGGAAGCTCGTGAAAGATCGATAGCCTCTTCATACCAGGAGGAGGTTCCTCTCCATTCTCCCTCCAAGCTTGAATCCAATCACTTGCTTTTAAATATGATGGTGGTGGATCAAGCTGACCTCCACGTGCGAGATGGTCGAGCGGAAGGTATCGAGCATGACCTTCATAAACATTTTTCCTCATGTGTTTGGAGTAGCGTGCAAGCGATTTCAGAGCGGGTCCACAAACAGGACAAGCATGGTACCCACTTGTAGCAAGCCCTGCACGCGTGCATGAATATGTTAGTACAAGACATGCGTGCAAAAGAGAGTAAAAAAAGCATAATCCCTCATTGTACATGTAAAGACATAACCACGTACCTGCGCACTCTCCATATCCTGGGTAGTCATGCATGGTCCACATCAAGATACCCCTGACGGAAATATCATTGGTATGCCTAGGAGCTCTGGAAATATCAAAGACCTGCACTCCTCTCCATAATATCTGTAACTCCTCTATCAAAGGTGCCATGTACACGTCCATGTTTCTTGCCTTGTACTTTCCTGGCACAAGTAGTGCAAGCATGAGGTGTCCCTTTTTTATTGTTAGCCATGGTGGGATATTGTAATTCACCACGACTATGGGCCATGTCGACCAAGATGTCGAGCGTAACCCGAAAGGATTCACGCCGTCCATGGCTAGCCCAAGATGTAAGTTGCGTGGCTCTCTCGCAAAGTCCGGCCACTGATTATCTATGTGCTTCCAAGCCGCACAATCTGCGGGAATCCTCAATGTGTGATCAGTGGACCGATGAGATGCATGCCATGTCATCAACTCCGCTATGGATTTGCATCGAAACATGTGTTGTATTCTTGCAATGATGGGAAAGTGTCTTAAGACCTTTACCGGTATCCTCTCACCCTGCAAGTCATCTCTATATCGTTGTTCCCCACACTTTGGACAACTAGCCAAATCTCCATGCTCACGACGAAAGAGAATACAATCATTACGGCAAGCATGGATGGTATCATAATCCATACCCACCATTGTTAGCATCTTTTTCGCTTCATCTCTTGATGCGGGCATGGTATTTGGTGCAGGCAACATCTTTTGGAGCAACCTATGACAAAGACACTATCCAAATGATGATTCTCAAAACAAACAATATCCAAATAATGAGTCAATCAAATTAATGCAAGGGCTAACCTCATTAAGGCCGAGACACTTGTATCCGACCACCCATACTGTACTTGTAGATTCAAGATTGAGAGACAAGCACGTAGTTTAGACATCCTGGCACCCTCGTACAATTGTGTTGATTGCAACTCTCGCATTTTCACCTCAGACTCTGACATCACGTGTACGTGGGATGTAGTGCCCCTAAAAATGGAATCCATCATGTCGACCATACCCTCGTCGTCATCTGGGAGACTATAGTCTTGTTGAAAGTGAGAAGGTATATGTGTACCCTCGTCACCCTCGTCATCCTGTCATAAGCTCATTCGTGTAAATAGAAGATCTTCTAATTCCGGGTATACAATAAGATTGCGAACTTAAATAGCTTTGACTTACCGATGATCCATCAACATGTGCAACACCAACGGGGGGTACTGGTTCTGGCTCCTCCCCATACATCCGCAAGTGGCGCATGATAATACGACGTTGATGTCGTACTTCTCGCTTGCAATGAGTGCAATGACAATATAACCTCTCCGTAAGCCACTTCGTGCTCCCGGGCGTTGGCGCATCATCGGATGAGCTTCCACTCGTCCCTTCCATCTACACTTATAAAACCAAAACATAAGCATGAAGAGGAGATGTACACAATTATGAGCATAGCATGTTTAATTTGAGCTTCTCTTGAGGCTATATAAAAAGAATGACATCGCTATATAGTAAGGATTGAAACAAAAAATCCTATATAGTAAGGCTATGTAGTAAGAGGAGATATTGACAATTATAGGCATAGCATGTTTGAGTCACAAGAGGCCTCATTTAAAAACAAACAGTAAGCGTCGCTATATAGCGACGCTCTGTTCCGTCGCTATATAGCAACGTTTTTAATTGAAAACGTCGCTATATAGCGACGTTTTCAATTAAAAACATCGCTATATAGCGACGAATAAGCGTCGCTATATAGCGACGCTGTGGGTTAAAACCCGAAACGGCGAAACCCGCGGCGTTTTGCTCAAAGCTTTCCTAATCTCTAAACTAAGCTCTCCAAAATCTCCTCCCACCTATTTTCACTGACCTCCCATCTATTCCAAGCAACCTCCTACCCTATTTCCCACTCCTCACCCTCCTCCTACCTCTTGTGCACCCTCTCTCTCCTTTTTCCCTCTTTGGTTTCCAGAAAGAAAGTTCTTCAAAAGGTGAGTTTTTTTCAACAATGTAGGTTGTTTGTTTGTTAGCTTTGGTTTTGTGAGTGTTTCTACTTGTATTGCTAAAGTTTTAAACTAGTTTTCATGCTGGATTAGAAAGGATTCAAACAAAAAACGAAATTTCAAGAAAGAAAGAAAGAAACTCACCTCTTCTTTCTGTATTTCTCTTCCTTCTCTTCCTTCTCTTCTCCTCAATCTCCTCCTTTCCTTGTCTCCTCAATCTTCTCTTTCCTTGTCTCCTTTCAAGAAGTTGCTTTTGTGATCTCCTCTTTCCACTAACATCTTATTTGAAAAAATGGGTTGTTTTCTCTCTTTTGTAGGGCCAGTCCACTACACCGAGCGGGACATAGTCTCTCTTTTGTGGGCCCAGTCCACTACACCGAGCGGGACATACTTTTACAGGTAAGTGCTTCCTCTTCTTTCCATTTAAGCTTTTTGTTATTTGCATTTGCCTGCAGCTAGCGCCTTAAGCGCTAGCTGCAGTGATGGGCGTAGGAACCCTCTCTTCCCCCTTCTCTTTTTCTCATTTTCCCCCTTCTCTTTTTTCCCTCTTCTCTTATTCTCTCTTTCCCCCTCTCTCTTTTCCCTTCTCTCTTTCCTTTCCCCCTTATTCTCTATTTCCGCATCCCTCTTATTCTCTTATGCTTATGCTTCTCTCATTCCGCATAAGCTCCTCCTCTATTTCCGCATGAGCATAAGCATGAGCTTATGCTTATGCTTATGCATAAGCATAAGCATAAGCTCATGCTTATGCTCATTCATGAGCATGAGCTTATGCGTAAGTTTCCGCAAGAGCTTATGCGGAAATAGAGAATGAGAGAAGCATACGCTTCTCTCATTCTCTTATTCCGCATAAGCTCCTTCTCTCATTCCGCATAAGCTCCTTCTCTATTTCCGCATGAGCATAAGCATGAGCTTATGCTTATGCTTATGCTTATGCTTATGCATAAGCATAAGCATAAGCTCATGCTTATGCTCATTCATCCGCAAGAGCTTATGCGTAAGTTTCCGCAAGAGCTTATCCGCAAGTTTCCGCAAGTGCTCCTTCTCTTTTTCCGCATAAGCTCCTCCTCTATTTCCGCATGAGCATAAGCATGAGCTTATGCTTATGCATAACGCATAAGCTCATGCGGAAACTTACGCATAAGCTCATGCTCATGAATGAGCATAAGCATGAGCTTATGCTTATGCTTATGCATATTCTCTCTTTCCCCCTCTCTCTTTTCCCTTCTCTCTTTCCTTTCCCCCTTATTCTCTATTTCCGCATCCCTCTTATTCTCTTATGCTTATGCTTCTCTCATTCCGCATAAGCTCCTCCTCTATTTCCGCATGAGCATAAGCATGAGCTTATGCTTATGCTTATGCATAAGCATAAGCATAAGCTCATGCTTATGCTCATTCATGAGCATGAGCTTATGCGTAAGTTTCCGCAAGAGCTTATGCGGAAATAGAGAATGAGAGAAGCATACGCTTCTCTCATTCTCTTATTCCGCATAAGCTCCTTCTCTCATTCCGCATAAGCTCCTTCTCTATTTCCGCATGAGCATAAGCATGAGCTTATGCTTATGCTTATGCATAATATGCATAAGCATAAGCATAAGCTCATGCTTATGCTCATGCGGAAATAGAGAAGGAGCTTATGCGGAATGAGAGAAGGAGCTTGTCATGAGCTTATGCGCAAGTTTCCGCAAGAGCTTATGCGCAAGTTTCCGCAAGTGCTCCTTCTCTTTTTCCGCATAAGCTCCTTCTCTTTTTGCGCATAAGCTCCTTCTCTCATTCCGCATAAGCTCCTTCGCAAGTTTCCGCATGAGCATAAGCATGAGCTTATGCATGAGCTTATGCTTATGCTTATGCTTATGCTCATGCTTATGCTTCTTCTCTATTTCCGCATGAGCATAAGCATGAGTTTCCGCAAGTTTCCGCAAGTTTCCGCAAGCATAAGCATAAGCATAAGCATAAGCTATCCGCAAGTTTCCGCAAGAGCTTATCCGCAAGTTTCCGCAAGTGCTCCTTCTCTCTTTCCGCATAAGCTCCTTCTCTTTTTCCGCATGAGCATGAGCATGAGCTTATGCTTATGCTTATGCATGAGCATAAGCATAAGCTCATGCTTATGCTCATTCATGTCCATGAGCTTATGCGGAAATAGAGAATGAGAGAAGCATATGCTTCTCTCATTCTCTTTTTCCGCATAAGCTCCTTCTCTTATTCCGCATGCAAGTTTCCGCAAGTTTCCGCATGAGCTCCTTCTCTTATTCCGCATAAGCTCCTTCTCTCATTCCGCATAAGCTCCTTCTCTCATTTCCGCATGAGCATAAGCATGAGCTTATGCTTATGCTTATGCTTATGCTTATGCATAAGCATAAGCATAAGCTCATGCTTATGCTCATGCGGAAATAGAGAAGGAGCTTATGCGGAATGAGAGAAGGAGCTTGTCATGAGCATAAGCATAAGCATAAGCAAGTTTCTGCAAGCATAAGCTATCCGCAAGTTTCCGCAAGAGCTTATCCGCAAGTTTCCGCAAGTGCTCCTTCTCTCTTTCCGCAAGTGCTCCTTCTCTCTTTCCGCATAAGCTTATGCTTATGCATGAGCATAAGCATAAGCTCATGCTTATGCTCATTCATGTCCATGAGCTTATGCGTAAGTTTCCGCAAGAGCTTATGCGGAAATAGAGAATGAGAGAAGCATATGCTTCTCTCATTCTCTTTTTCCGCATAAGCTCCTTCTCTTATTCCGCATGCAAGTTTCCGCATGAGCTCCTTCTCTTATTCCGCATAAGCTCCTTCTCTCATTCCGCATAAGCTCCTTCTCTATTTCCGCATGAGCATAAGCATGAGCTTATGCTTATTCATGAGCATGAGCTTATGCGGAAGTTTCCGCAGGAGCTTATGCGGAAATAGAGAATGAGAGAAGCATATGCGGATCTCATTCTCTTTTTCCGCATAAGCCCTTTCTCTCTTTCCGCATAAGCTCTTTCTCTTTCTCTTTTGCGTGAGCATATGCGGAAATAGAGAATGAGAGAAGCTTATGCTTCTCTCCTCCTCTATTTTCGCATATGCGGAAACATGAGCATAAGCTCATGCTCACCCATGAGCATAAGCATAAGCTCATGCGGAAAAAGAGAAGGAGCTTATGCGGAAATAGAGAATGAGAGATGCTTCTCTCCTTCTCTTTTTCTGCATAAGCTCCTTCTCTTTTTCCGCATGAGCATAAGCATGCGGAAACCTCATGCTTATGCTCATGCATGTGCATGAGCTTATGCTTAAGTTTCCGCATAAGCTCATGCACATGCGTGAGCTTATGCGGAAATAGAGAATGAGAGAAGCATAATCTCATTCTCTATTTCTGCATAAGCTCATTCTCTATTTCCCACTCTATTTCCCCCTTCTCTCATTCTCTATTTTCCCTCATCTCTTTCCCTTTCTCTCATTCTCTATTTCCTCGTTCTCATTCTTTTCTTTCCTTTACATCTTCTTTCCCTCTTATCTTTCCCTCTTCTTTCCCTCTTTCCTTTCCCTCTTCTTTCCTTTCCCTCTTCTTTCTTCTTGCCTATGCCTATGCCTATGAGAATGCTCATGTTTGTTTATTTGTTTTCTGTTTTCGTGTTTGTGTCTATGTTAGACATGGGATCACGTCGCTCATCCGACGAGTACGGACAGCCTCGCAGGAGGAGAGCTCACGATCTATATGCTCCAGAGGACTTTGATTCCTCTCAGGCGACTACCCCGAGGACTACCCCTGGTCCGACTCCTCTCGGTCCTAGCATTGTGACTACCCCTGGTCCGACCCCTCTTCCACGTAGCATTGCGACTACCCCTCAGGGGACTCCTTTGCTAGCCGCGCATGGCTTTGTTGGGACTCCCGACGAGTTTGTAGCGCAGATGAGCGATGAGGAGACAGCGAGATTCTTCTCTCTGCTCTCTCAGAGGACCTCCGCAATTCCTTCCCCTACACTGACGGGTGGACGTACAGCCCAGCCATCCCCTCGCGCCCCTTCGACCGCGGGATCATCACCTGCACATGCCTCCCGCAAGGGAAGGAAGAGTAGGATGGGCGGCTCATGTTGTGCTGACTCAGGAGATGTAGACGAGTCAGCATACTCACGCTCCTTTAGGTCTCCACTTGGTCCGGAGACACAGTATCAGTCAGGTCCCTTTCCCTCTCCTACTCCCACAGCTACTCCTCGATCCGGAAGCGGTCGCGCAGCTTCCACTCCTTCAGACTCTGCTACCGTCAGTCCCCCTTACTCATCAGGGGATCTTTCCTATCAAATCACATCTGCCGGAGAGATAATAGAAGACAAAAAGGGCAAAGCAGTGATGGCCGCCATGAGGCGGTTGATGAGTCATCACTTCAAGAGCGGCATAAATATCGATTGGCGGTATCAAGATGGCCAAAAGAAGCAGGCGGTGATCGATGAGTTAAAACTCAGATTTCCTAATCCGCCAAATGTGGAGTTTAATAACAATTATATGCTCGAGCGCATGGGTTTGGTCCTAAAGCATCGCAGATCAACCATGCGTACTTCCATTACAAAGGGGTTGTCTAAACCCAGCTGGGCAGACAAAGCTGATTGGAAGTTCTTGAAGAAGCAGAATAGGGACCATCCTGAAATGTTCGAGGGTCAGAGGAGGGCTGCGAAGAGACGGCTGGATGTCGTAGGTACTTCGCACTTTGGTGCAGGTGGACGGTATGCGTTCGAGGCAACCGTGGTAAGTTTACTTCTTTCCATTTAATGTATTGTTCTATTTGTTTTACTTACATATTACATGCACTTTAGCTAACTCTAACTCTCGTAAATTGGATCCACAGCAAGCTACGATGGGTCGTCTTCCTACGGATGCAGAGACGCGGCGCGCATTTCGGATAGGAACCAAGCCGTGGTTCATTGAGCAAGAGGCAATGGGAGCGACAGTCGATTGGGCTGAGCTGGCTGCTCGCACGGTATAAGTTTACTCCTGCTTGTAATCTCACTTTTTAATTTAAGTTCCAATCTAATTTTTGATTTATATGGTTCACTCTCAGGGTCAAAGCTCAAGCGTCCCATCATCAGAGACGAGCGATCAACAGGGGCAAGGATCGGACGCAGGTGCCGATGACGAAGGAGAAGACGCAGGTGTCGGGGACGAGGGAGAAGATGCAGGTGCCGAGGACCAGGGAACAGCCCAACAAGACGATTCGGATTCGGATTCGGATTAGTAGTGGTAGTAGCATTTTTCATATCCGCTCGTTAGAGCCATTTTGTATCACCCTTTCACAGGGTAATTTTGTTTCAAACAGTTGTATATGTATATGCATTTCTTCCTCATCGTTCACAAGAACAATTTTGTATCACCCTGCAAGCAAGGGAAATTTTGTTATAAAAAACTTTCTTTTGTAATTACAAAAAAAAAAAAATGGTTAGTGGGGCTAAACAGGGCTTCCTTTTGGCCCTGTTTAGCCCCACTAACCATTTTTTTTACCTTCTGTTAATCGTCGCTATAGCGACGTTTACCAGTGTCGCTATATAGCGACGATTAACAGAGTCGCTATATAGCGACGTTTACATCGTCGCTATATAGCGACGTTTATATCGTCGCTATATAGCGACGATTAACAGCGTCGCTATATAGCGACGGTTTATAGCGACGCTCCTTTTTCGACGATTTTAACGACTTTTATAGCGACCTTTGCGCCCGTGAAAAAAAAAATTTTTAATGTAAAAAGCGTCGGTATTTCCGTCGGAAAATGGCCTATGCCTTGTAGTGAGATGAGCGAAGAGCAAATGGAGAAAATCAATAAGTTTTATATCCTCAATAGCAAGGAGATGCATAAGTGCATTGAGACATATGAAGCGGCTAAAGCAGAAATAATAATTAATGAAAGGATGAGATTGATAGTCATGCATAGGCAAGCACAAGCATATCCATGAGATCTTGCACTTCTCCCCACTTACATGTCACTTTATTGGCTAAAACTCGCTCTACGTAAAGCTAAACGTGATGGAGAGACAATAAAAGAGTGCGAGTGAGAGCTATCATCTGGATGTACGATGCATCTAAGTTTCTTACCTCTTGACGTAGTTAATTAATTATTTGTGCTAATATACGCTATAAAATAGATGCATCCTCATTGTTTTAATGATTCTCTTTTGCGGTACAAAAAGTACAGTGCATTATGGTCATATGGATGACATTTTTGCATGGAACGCATCGATTCAAACAGAGTCACATATGATTGTGGAGTCATGGGTTACTTCACACACGATAGCTGAGCAAGTGCTTCGGATACCAATCTTCTCTCTTCGCAATTGGATTATTGTGGGACCATATGCGAAATCTATAAAATTGATTTCAGACGATTTAGTATTTTCATTCTTGATGTAAAATGATTTAGAACTATTTACAATGGTCCCCATGCTACAATGAGGAAAGACAGTAGTGGTTTCTTTGTGATAGACTCCACCAAACTTTGGACCGATGAAAGTGATACTTTTGTTCTTCTTGAGCATTGTGCAGAGGTACATACTAATGATTTAATTAATCGAATGCTTTCATTTTTAAGGATCAATTGGTACATGTACTTAAGCATAAATTCATATAATTGATGGCATTTGACATCCATCTTCAATATAGGTGGGTTTTCTTCCAGATCGTTCTCCAAGATGGTGGTACGTGATCCAAGTTGCATCAGGAAGTAAATAGATTTTTGAAGATAGAGATGTAGATATGGAGATGCCACTACCAATGCCGGATCCAATTGATCCAGATGGATCTAACAAAGAAGATGAAGATAATTATAATATGAGCCAAGAGGAAGATGCACATAATGACATCGTAGGGGAGGAAGATGGAGATCACCATATTGAGGAAGAAGCTCGGAAGAAGATGACGATCAAAAATCACCCGAATTTATTGAAGAAGATCAAGTCTTAGGTGAACGTACGATGCCAGAGTATGATGATGATATAGAAGATCAACTCGGTAAGAGTTGGAAATGGACTTGTTTGGCACGCAGGAAGTGTCATTGATGTAAATTCTCTTGATTGATTTTTTTCATCTCAAACTTGGACATGAATGTATGAGCTTCAAACTTGATGCACATGCTCTTGTATTTTCATTCTTTCAAAGGATCAAACATGTATGAAAAGAAATAAAATTTTTCATTGGGAAAAACGCTCTTTAAAGGTCGGTATGGGGGAAAAAACTCTCTATAAAATGCCGGTATAGGAAAGAGTCTCAGAGTGATTATATACCGACCTTTTAAATATTTATAAAAGGTCAGTATATGCCGACCATTTACAAGTCTGGTAAAGGTCAATATATACCCACCTTTTTAAACCCGTTGTACATATCGACGATTAGTGCACCGCATGTGCTAAACATCGGCGCTTAACCATTGGAACAAGGTCCGTGTGTAGTAGTGAATCTTTATTGATGCACGCATGGATGCGCTTATAATCCAACCATCCAAGAGAGGTCACATGTTGCATCGCCATATCTCTTGAGGTTGGTAATTTATTTCTCCCTTGGAAGCATTTTAGACAATAGCCTACACGTAAAGATCATAAATTAAAAAAGTATTACAATAATTGATCCATTAAAATAATTAACCATGTTTGCAAAATAAAAATTAAAGCTTACTTGTGTAATGCATTCAAACTTGCATTGCTCCATCCATAAATAGTCTGTAAGTTTAGTAACTCAAGAGAGGTGCGTAGAACAGAGAATGTGCACCCCTCAAATATTGATGTCGATGCTGCAGTAAAAAAGATCATCCTGCTCGATGATATCATCGCTACTTGAGGACTGATGGGCAAATAAATCTCACACCATATCATTGAACACCTCCTCCTCCACGGCCTCATGAGAAAATGCATGGTGGAGGGCTACTATCACCATCACTCTATGCATCCATAACGGCACCTCCTAAAGATCTCGCCTCATATTATCGATGCTTCGCCTCCTCACGATGAGCATAGGGCAACATATCCGGGTGTGGCACTACATCCTATATCCAATTAGAAAAGGATAATATATCAAACACTTGAACACCCATAGGTATTGCAATCAACGTCAATGCTTTAATGATTACCATGGATATGATCGCATCTCATTCTTTGCACTTTGAGATGTGATTGAGTGTAATTTTACATGCACGATACATGTTTCCTCGACATCGATCACACATACATTTGATTTTTTGCTCCAACCACATTTCTCGATGGTGGATACGGAGGGATTCATCCTCATTGGAGGTGCTTGTTGAAGATGACGACATCCTACAAATAAACAACTCAAAAAAAGTGCTTGTGCTTGCAAATTTGATGAGAAAACTGTGTAGCACATCTATAGGCATGTCTCTACTATGAAACGCATCTATAGGCATGTCTAAAACACACTGTAGATGCGCTTTTAGATGTGCGAACAGGATTTTAAACCTAAAATTTTCTCATTTTCTCCCTCCGCCGTGCTTGCTTTCCTTTCAACACACTCATCTCCAAGCATACACACTCATCTCCAGGCATACCCACTCATCCGCAAGCAATCAAGAGAAGAGGGTGAAGAAGGAAGCCACAAGAGAAGAAGGAGAGGAAACATTGAAGAAAGACAAGAAGCTTTTCATACCTCTTAGACTATCCAAGGTAAGTCTCTTGTCAGGTTCTCTTCTCTCTCAATCTATAATGCTTCTTGTACTTTTGGAAAGTTGTTCTCTTCATATTTGTCCTTTGTCGCATGCAAGAAAGAATGTTTTTGGGTACTTTTGTTCTTTTTGGGATTGGGTGGTCTGTCATTGTCAGGTTTTTGTATAATTTCGTTTGTTAGAGTGCGTCTAAAAGCGCATCAAAAATTTTTAAAAACTATGCAACCATGCCTATAGATGCACTGTTAGCTACATCTATAGACACGCTACGATAGTTCTACAGCTTTGCACACCTTCTCCTTCTCCTTCCCCCTTCCCTTCCCCTTCCCATCTAATCCATTCTCCCTTCTCTTCCATTCTCCCATCTCCCTTCTCCTTCCATTCTTCCTTCTCTTTCTCTTCTCTTTCTTGAACCTTCCCTTCTCCTTTCCTCTGCATGTATGTTTAAGTCAAATTTTCAATGCCTTAGGCATTCATGAGGAAATATGGGATTGCGTGCATGATGGAAATAAAGGATTGCATGAGGAAAATTGGACTGTAGCATGAGAGTGGGATAAAGAAAGAGGGCATGCATGATGGATATCATGGGATTGCATGAGGAAAATTGGGAGATTGGCATAACTCTTTTTATATATGCATATGGAAAGAGGGCATGCATGATAGAAATTTTATTCTCTTCTTTTTTACAGTTCATCATGTGGCCAGGAAGCTCTTCAGGAGCCTCACCTAATCATCGAGATGCCTTATTACAATAGTTGTATAACATATTGGGGCACCCTCCCACTCCATAGGAGTTACACACATACATGACGAGCCCTCAAAACACCCCTCATGAGTCGAGAGTGCAGACTCGAAACCACCCCACACCCACACCAACTGCGATTACTCTTGTGGAGTTGAGACAGCCCAGTAGGTGACAGAGCCGCCAGCCTTCTCGCCGATCATCAGAGTCCCTTCTCCCCTATGATCTGTAGTCCCTTCTCCCCTGCAGTCTAGAGTTTCTTCTCCCTTGGAGTCAGGAGGCCCTTCTAGATCGTAGAGCCACCAACGTACTTCCATGTAGTCAAGAGTCCCTTCTCTAGAGGTGAGTGACCATCGTAGTAGCTCATTTTAGACAGGGCAGCAAGCGTAGTAGTAAGGAGAGCTCTGGCACAGGATGCATGGCATAGTGCTTTGGGGGTAATGGTGGGGGCGGGGAGGATTGAGATGATATAGACATGCCATAGGGTGATAGTACGATCTTCTATGACATCACTGAGATGGGCAGCATCTGATGGATGCATGGGGGAAGGACATCATGGCCTTCATGCACTCTATAGTTCATAACAACTACAGAGCTTGCTTTATTCCATTCACAGACTAGAAAAAAAGTTTGGGTGATGATACCATCAATGCTATATGCTATAGGTATCCCAGTCAATCCAGTATTGAGTTCCAGACAAATCGGCAAAGTCAAAGATTACCATTATCCCTCGTTGTCCTTGCCAGTAAGAGATCTTAGGCTTAAGTGGTAGGCACTAGCCAAGATTGCCAAGAGAGAGGGAGGTCAACGACTGAGGGGCCAGTAGCCCCACACCGCTCATAAGCACGAGTGAAAGAAAGTGATGAAGGCAATGAAGGCGGACCCCAGTCTGTAGCACGTGGAGGCACAATGGATCCAGATGGAGCAATATGGAAACATGAATTTTGGAGCAAGGGTTAATGCATCATGGAGGCTCAACTTGTAATTATTATATTGTGTTTATGTGGTTTGTTAGGAGGTTGTTCCTTTGTACTAACCCCTTTGCAAATTGTGTCATCTTGCAGCTTGATATCATGGGCAAATATCCTACTTCTTCTGGAATAGCCTACCATTGTGGACATCGTAGGCGAAATACATGGAGGCACTTCTATGATGAAAGCGGTATATCCGGGCTACTGAAGCGCCCTTGTAGGTATTTAGAAGTACTTAAAAAATGTCAATGTTGTAAATAAAGATTTGATTTTTCATACATTGATACGTGCTGTCCCTCGTTTAGAAGTATATACACTCCTCTTATTTTTTATACTTGAAGCCACAGGTGGCTTAATGGCTTTGCGCTATATGTATATACAAGCACTTTTGGGGCTATGAATTAATATACACTCCTTTTTTTTTTGGCATTCAATTTCCTTGTGCAATGTTCTATCAATGAATGCTTTGTGATCTAAACGTTTTGGAGTTGTAATGCTTTATTCAGAATTGTAATTGTCTCGGCTAAAGACGTGCGTGGAATCATGCAAATTTAAATGCCGTTGGCTATAAGAATTGAATTGCACACTGTAGAAATGCGATTTTTGCAACCACACAGCATACACAACATTCTATTCAACCACACAGAATTCTTTTTATAAAAAAAATAAAATTTTCATAGCGTCTATAAGCGCTTATTCATCGTGAAAGCTAGATAAATATGTGTCACATCCAAACAAAGACTCAGTAATAATCCATGTGCCACATCCAGACGATTACTCAAGTAGTAAGCCATATGCCACATCCAAAGGAGTACTTAAGCAATTAGCCATATGTGTTCATAAATATTATCACCTGAAAGACGTTGAACCTTGCAAGAGTATGCAATAAGTAATCCATGATAGGTGCCATGGCCAAACGAGTACTTGATAAGTTAGCCATATGTATTCATCATGAAAGACATATACCTCACCACATAAAGGGCAAAATAAAAGTATGCCTTGCTTGAAGATATAAGGTGAACCAATAAGTAAACAAATCCCATAAGTTAGGAATAAGTTAATCAAAACAAACCGTTGGTCTAGCAAAACCTTGCATTCACTTGTAAATATACATGAGTATGAAAAAAAAAGTAGATGTACTCATCCTATAGGTATGCAATGTGCATTTAGTCCATTAGATTGTATCCAGGCACTCATGCAAACCTGCATGTACTCAGAGACACAACTGAATGTGATGAAAGAGAACATATGAGCTCATCCTAGAAACAAATGAGTGCCTTGAAAATGACAAGGAAACATGTGAGAAGCACCTTTGCATATGTGAAGTAATGCATCCGAGAAGTTATGATATCAAAGCTAAATAGAAAAGAAACATTGAACGAAAACATGTTAGCATGTTAACAACACAAAACATTCGGCAAGTCCTTTTCTTCCATAGGATGGACCAGCTTATGGAAGTGAAGCTAGTGTTGAATACATGACGAGCAAATCAAGCAATATGCAAGCTTATAAGAGAGAAAGAAACATTAGATTGACATTTTCTTTTGCATATCAAGCACACTTACATGATTAACAAGTCAACCCAAAATGACAAGAAAGTGTTTAGGATGATGAACCTCCAAGCAGTGATAAATGAAAAGCTCAATATCAAATCTTTACCCTACTCTAGATCAAATACAATGCTGTTCGTCGCAATTGAGGAGATTTGCACAGAGGCAGTTCATGTCCCTGTGGATGAACCTTGGATCATTGATAGTGGTGCATGTGCCACATGACTAGTCAGAAGGATTGGTATACCTCTCTACAACCGGTAGGGAATGACATCCTGGTAGCAGTCGGCAATGATGCAAAATGTCCAGCAAAAGGAAAAGGTAGGATTTCTCTTAAGTCAGATGGAGTTGTAAAACAGTTGTTCGATGTTCTTTATGTGCCAGATATCAAGAGGAACTTGTTGTCCATTTCTGCGATCATGGATCAGGACCTCAAAGTTCAATTCGATAAGAATGGTGCACAGATCCTAGATCTTCAAGGAAAGGTCATTGGTAAAGGTACACAGTGCAACAACATTTACAAACTCTCAGCTTTCAGTGCTCGAGCAGACGTGAAGAACACTAAGCTGTGGCATGAGAGGTTTGATCATCTAAACCTTAGTTCTTTGAAGGAGATGCATAAAAGTGGAATGATTGCAGACCTACCAAAAATTTTAGATCTGCTCGATGTATGTGAAGCTTGCATGATGGGCAAGCAGCATCGGCAACCCTTTCCTAAAGAGGCCAGCAGGGCAAAGGCTCCTCTAGAGCTCATTCACATGGACCAAGTACAAGTCCAACGGCACGTTGGATAAGTACAAGGCTCGGATCATGGCAAAAGGATTTGCACAGGTACATGGTTTTGATTATCAAGATACTTTTTCTCCCACAGCTCGACTAACCATAATTCGCAGTGTTTTGGCTTTAGCTGCCCAGGGAAGTTGGCCCGTGTTTCAGATGGATGTGAAATCTACCTTTCTAAATGGAGATCTCAAGGAGGAGGTATACGTGGAACAACCACCAGGTTTTGAGATCCCCGGTTCAAAAGGTAAAGTTTGCAAACTGAAGAAGGCACTTTATGGGCTGAAACAAGCCCCACGAGCATGGTACCAGTGAATTGATGCCTACTTTCTGCAAAACGGGTTCAAGAGGAGCCCATCTGATGCAAATTTGTATATCTTCAGAGCAGGAGGCAGGTGTATGATCGTGGTCCTTTATGTGGATGACCTTGTCATAACAGGTAACCATGAAGAGAAGATCTCACAGACAAAGCATTTGCTAGGAAGAGAGTTTGAAATGATAGACCTCAGACTGATGCATTTTTGTTTGGGGATTGAAGTTTGGCAGAAGCCGAAACATATCTTCATTTCATAGCTGAAGTATGATGGAGAGATACTGAAGGCATTTGGCATGGCTGAGTGCAAGACAATGAGTGCAAGACAGTTGGTACCCCTATGGAGGTTGACGCGAAGCTCTCAAACAACGATTCATCACCACTGGTGGATGAAGCAAAGTACACAAGGCTTGTGGGCAGCTTGATCTACCTGTGCAACACACGGCCGGACATCAGCTTTGCGACTGGTGTACTTAGCAAGTTTTCCAATAAGCCCCGGGAGAACCATTGGAGGGCAGGGATGCGGGTGCTGAAATACATCAAAGGCACACTTGATTATGGCATCACCTATACCAAGGGCAACATCTTGACCGGATTCTGTGACTCAGATTGGGTAGGAGACGTGGACAGCAGGAGATCAGTGACAGGTTACTGTTTCTCACTTGGATCTGGAGTTGTGTCATGGGTCATCAGCAAGAAGCAACCCATAGTTGCTCTTTCTTCTACCGAGGCCGAGTACAAATCTGCATGCTTTGCTTCTTGTGAGGCAGTGTGGTTGAGGAGGATTTTGGGGGACATGGGTGTAGTGCAGAACAAGCCTACGCAGTTATCATGTGACAATCAGAGTTGCATGGCGATTGCAAAGAACCCAGTGTTCCATGCTCGCACAAAACACATTGAGATTCAATATCACTTTGTATGCAAGCTCATCATGGATGAGAGGTCGACTTGGTTTACTGTCCGACTATAGAGAATGCTGCGAAAGAGACTTGCTGGAGAGGCATCTTCATCGACTTGGCATTGGGCCAAAAAAGTAAGTTCACTTGCGAGTGGACATTGAGGGGGGGCTGTTAGATATCAATGCTCCACTCTCGTGTAACTACGCGGGAACCACCTAACTCTACTTGTAAGCCCCCCATATGAGGAGAAGGCATTTGAGTAGCTCGGTTATCCGGTAGGTACAGGTTTGGACACCAAATGGGGGCCATGTGTGGCTTGATGGCTGGATGGCTTCAGATAGAGTTGGCACACCGCAAACTAGGCTACATGCAAGTGCGGGAAGGCATCCCTTGACTGACCGCACTGAGGGTAGATGGAGCATTTTCTAGGGCAACCCACTCTCGGGTTGTGGGGCCCGTTTGGAGCTTCAGATGATCTCGGATGGCTGTGGGCCGAACAATCACCATAGGTTAGTTGCTCTATTTTTCGCACCAGTTCTATCGTAAGGTCGGTGGCCTGTTTCGGGACCAACCCTCAGTCGATCATTTTGGGCGGACTGGATCGGCCACCCAATTCAGCCTAACCGACTATGACTGGTGGCTATATAAGAGCAAGCCCATGAAGCCCATTTCATCACTGGCTATAGCAACCCTGATTCCTTAGCATCCAGCCTCCGTCTTCTACTGTTTCCGGCATGCCATCGAAGCTTCTTTCACGGGAGCACACAGTTAGGAGGCAGCGCCATCTATTGTATCAGTTCTACAGTAATCAAATTTTTGATTCTCCATACTATCTTGTTTTCTCTCTTGCGTACGAGATCCTGTTATCTATTGAGCATAGACGTTGTATTATTCTCTTCTAGGGTGCACTAAATAAAAACTAGGTTAATAGATGTGAAGCATCCAATTGGATTTTACTTTTGCAAAAGCAGCATGAAAACACATGTGCTAAAGTGCTAAACTCTTGTTTTCATTGATGACCTAATAGAAAGCAAAAATTGCTTACATATGGTAGATAATCTTTTGTCCAAGTGATTTTCTCAATCAACTTTCTGGTCTATTTAACATATATAATTATCACCACAAAAGCATGTAGATTGGGCTACCTTATTCTTAACGACAAGATTGAGACTCTACTTGGCATCAATTAGCTAAGATCTTCATCCCTAAAGATTGACTACGCTTGCAACAATGATCCTACGCTCTTGGTTTTTATGGATATGACAGGCGGGCATTGGGTCTCCTCTTCATCTAGATTTTTGTGAAGTCATATAGCTAAAGAAGTTTGCTTTATGTGATTGAGCCTCTTATTGCTCCATGTGGGAACGTGAAAGCATGATATTCCAGTGTGTTAAATCCAAGGGAACGCAAATACTGAGTGCAAGATGGTGTGATCAACTGGGGGAGACTAAAAGCAGGAGGGCGACACCATATCAGGAAGCTTCTTACATTAAGTCTATTTTTTAATTGCTTTTTCTTTTGCTTCAAATGTTGTTGATTCTATAAAAGTATGAATCTTTTCCATCCTAATGTCCTAGATCAATTCCTCTCTGGTTATGGGTGTTCATCTTCCTGTCCAAACACCTTCTACCAGTTTATTGACAACAGGTAGCAAAAAGAAATAACCATAACTTTCTTACTTGAAATAAGAATATAGTGATACAACCATCCAAAATAACCAGAGCATACCCTTTGAGCAACCCATCGTGGGACGTTTTCATCAATCATGATCATAGCACTGATTTGTGATGCATCTTTGATAACTTTTGCATATCGACTCAAAACCTAGCCATCAAGTAGTCAAAACGATAAGAAAGAACGTTTTGTGATTGATAGCGTTGTCATATTGCCAAAAATAATGTTTCTTTCTTCTCACAGTCACGCTAGAGCGTAGCTAGGCTCCGATACCATGTTGAGAGGAAGAGAAAGAGGAGGGAGACAAACACAAGAGTTGTGTTGAGAGGAAGAGAAAGAGGAGAGAGACAGACACAAGAGTTGCTCCCAAGGAAGTGATTATATTCATAGATCATAGGCATATATATAGTTGAGGACTAGGCTGAGTTAGGGCAAGCTATATATAGCTCTAACAATTGCAATATGTTGATATTACCTTTGCATGACTTTTTCTTATCACTTGTTTCTAGAAAAGTTTCCAAATAATGTTCATGATGAAGAAGTTACATCACGTATAACCAAAAAGGGAATAATATCAAAGGATGATGCAATGATAGAAAGAGAAAGATATCTTAGAAGGGCCTCTAGAGAGGCCAAAAAGTTAAAATGTACCAGCCGGGACATCGTATTAAGGTGGATGTAAATGCGGAACAACTTCCTTGTGGATTACAGAAAGCCACATACGCTCAAGAGATAACTCAAGATGTTCATAGAAGGCATATGGATCTCTCATTGTTGCAATCGATAAAAGCTATACCGAGCATTCAATAGGAGGTAGTGTTAAGATATGTTGATCTCATACTTGACTATTTCCTAATATCTTTCAATGGTCTTATTTTTAAATGTTTGATATTTGAAAAAGACTTTTAGACTCTATGAATAATTGTGTATATAGTTTATTGTGTTTGCAGGATTGATATGAATGTAATGTCATTGAAAAATGCTAGAAAACTAAAGTCTCAAAAGCATTCAAAGTGAACAAACAGGGTGTACATGAATTTTTTAAATCTTCTATTTAAAAATAAAATCTACTTTAACATTGATTTTGTTAATCTTTATCATTGTTTGTTATGATTTCATGTTAGCCTTATAGTGTCTACTTAATGAGATGGAGATGATGCACAAAAATGAACATGGCTACCAAATGATGTATAGGAAAGGGTAAAGACACCGGTAAATTTAGAGGAATTCAAGGTATACATACATGCATGCCTGAAAACACACACACACACATTAATTTGATGTATTTTTTGTTTTTGATTGTATAGGATCCTAATCCAAGTGAATATGTTGGGCCCATATTAACATTTACGGTCCAAGATTGGTTCTACATACTAAGAAGACTACTTGTGGTTAAAAAAAAAGGAATTGGTGATTTGGACCAATTGATACATGAGAAGACCATTGAGATGCAAAAAAAGCTTCATGAAAACGATAAGACATGCATGCCTTGCAAGAACAATGTAAGGCGAGTCATTCTGCTAAATCTACAAAGAAGGGCATGGGTGTATAGGCAGGCATATCAGTGTGGGTGGTTGAGAATCCCCCCTTCTTAATGATATTAAAAACATCTTGCTTTCCCTTACTTCCATTTGGGAGCACATAATAAAAAGCTTAATCCGGGTCCCCAAGGTCTACAGAAAAAGACACCGATGGAAGGCTTTGTTAGCTCGAGGGGGTCACTATGTATAAACCCTCAATATCAAGTGCGTTCAAGGCCTATTTGTAAAATCCCTTATCTGTAATTTTTTCATTAATAAAATGTACCCTTTTTCTATATAAATCTGTAAAATTTTCCCAAAATCAATTAAAAAACTCCCTTATGTAAATTAATTTCTGTAAAATTTAGATATTAAAAATATCCTTCTGTTGAAGTCACGTGATAGGGTTACATATGATGACTAACCCCCCGGAGTTTGTTAGCGAGATGAAGTTGGCCTTTTAGAGAGAGATCAACGATCTTAAGTTGATCCATCAACAAGAGATAAGCGCTCTCACCAAATAATTCTATAATTTAGTGATTTGTTATGCCGTTTTATTGAACCGACCAAAACGACAAGCACTACAAGGCATAGGCCATTTTTCGACGAAAATACCGACGCTTTTTACATTAAATTTTTTTTTTTCACGGGCACAAACGTCGCTATAAAAGTCGCTAAAAGCGTCGAAAAAGAACCGTCGCTATATAGCGACGATGATAAACGTCGCTATATAGCGACACTGTTAATCGTCACTATATAGCGACACTGGTAAACGTCACTATATAGTGACGATTAACAGAACTAAAAAAAAGGATTAGTGGGGCTAAACAGGGCTTGGTATGGCCCTGTTTAGCCCCACTCATCCTTTTTTTTTTGGTAATTACAAAACAAAGTTTTTTTATAACAAAATTTCCCTTGCGAAAAGGGTGATACAAAATCGCTCAAATGAAATGATCGAGCAACAAAAGCATATATATGTTGGACATATACAACATTGTTTGTTACAAAATTACCCTTTCGAAAGGGCGATACAAAATTGCTCAAACGAGCGGATATACAAAATGACATACAGGGTGAAGAAAATGCTACTACCACTACTACTACTACTACTCATCCGAATCCGAATCGTCCTCGTCTTGTTGACACGTTCCTTGGTCCTTATGAGCTGCATCTTCTCCTTGATCCTCGTCACGTGCGTCTGATCCCTGGCCCTATTGATCGCTCGCCTCCGATGATGGGACGCTTGAGCTTTGACCCTAAGAGTGAACCATATAAATAAAAAATTAGATTGGAACTTAAAGAATAAAACAATTTAAAAAGTGAGATTATAAGTAGGAGTAAACTTATACCGTGCGAGCAGCCACCTCAACCCAATCGACCATCGCTCCCATTGCCTCTTGCTCAATAAACCACGGCTTTGTTCCTATCCGAAATGCACATTGCGTCTCTGCATCTGTAGGAAGACAACCCATCGCAGCTTGATGTGGATCCAATTTACGAGAGTTAGAGTTAGCTAAAGTGCATGTAATATGTAGTAAAACAAATAGAACAATACATTAAATGAGAAGAAGTAGACTTACCACGGTTGCCTCGAACGCCAACCGTCCGCCTATACCAAAGTGCAAAGTATCTACGACGTCCAGTCGTCTCTTTGCAACCCTCGTCTAACCCTTGAACAATTCGAGATGGTCCCTATTTTTCTTCTTGAAGAACTTCCAATCGGCTTTGTTTGCCCAGCTGGGTTTAGCCAACCCCTTTGTGATGGAAGTACGTAAGGTTGATCTACGATGCTTCAAGACCAAACCCATGTGCTCTCGCATATAATCCTCATTAAACTCCCAATTTGGCGGGTTAGGGTATTTTTGTTTTAACTCATCGATGACTGCCTGCTTCTTTTGGCCATCTTGATACCGCCAATTGGTAGCAATGCCGCTCTTGAAGTGATGGCTCATCAACCGCCTCATGGTGGCCATCACTGCTTTGCCCTTTCTATCTTCTATTATCTCTCCGACAGCTGTGATTTGATAGGAGAGATCCCCTGATGAGTAAGGAGGACTGATGGTAGCAGAGTCAGAAGGAGTGGAAGTTGCGCGAGCGCTTCTGGAGCGAGGAGTAGCAGTGGGAGTAGGAGAGGGAAAGGGACCTGACTGATACTGTGTCTCCAGACCAAGTGGAGACCTATAGGAATGTGAGTGTGCTGACTCGTCTATATCTCTCGAGTTAGCACAACATAAGCTGCCCTTCCTACTCTTCCTTCCCTTACGAGAGGCATGCGCAGGTGATGACCCCTTGGTCGAAGGGGCACGAGGGGACGGTTGGGCAGTACGTCCAGCCGTCGATGTAGGGAAGGGAATTGCTGAGGTCCTCTGAGATAGCAGAGAGAAGAATCTCGTTGCCTCCTCATCGCTCATCTGTGCTACAAACTCATCGGGACTCTCGACAAAGGCATGCACAGCTAGCAAAGGAGTTCTTTGAGGGGTAGTTGCAGTGCTACATGGAAGAGGAGTCAGACCAGGGGTAGTCGTAGTGCTAGGTCCGAGAGGAGTCAGACCACGGGTAGTCCTCGAGGTAGTTTCTTGAGAGGAATCCAAGTCCTCTGGAGCATATAGATCATGAGCTGTCCTCCTGTGAGGCTGTCCGTACTCGTCGGATGAGCGACGTGATCCCATGTCTAACATAGACACAAACACGAAAACAAAAAACAAAAAAACAAACATAAGCATAGGCAAAGGCATAGGCATAGGCATAGGCAAAGAGGGAGAGAAGAGGAAGAAGAGAAAGAGGAAGAGGAAGAAGAGGAAGAGGAATCTAAAGAAGAGGGAGAGAAGAGGGAAAAGAGAAAGGGGAGGAGAAGAGGAAGAAGAGGGAAAGGAAAGAGGGAAAGAAGAGGAGAGAAGAGGGAAAGGAAGAGGAAGAAGAGGAAGAAGAGGAAGAACAGGGAGAGAAGAGGAAGAAGAGAGAAAGAAGAGAGAAAGAAGAGGGAAAGGAGAGGGGAAGAGAGGAGAAGAGAGAAGAAGAGGAAGAAGAGAGAAAGAAGAGAGAATAAGAGAAGGGGAAAAGAGAGGATAAGAGAAGGGGGAAAAAAGAGACATATGCTCATGCGAATGCATGAGCATATGTCTACTTCTCTTATGCTCATGCATAAGCATAAGCATTCTTATGCTTGTGCTTATGTTTATGAATGAGTATAAGAGAAGGGGGAAAGAGAGAAGAAGAGGAAGAGAAGAGGGAAATGAGAGGGAAGAGAAGAAGAGGAATCTGAAGAAGAGGGAAGAGAAGAGGGAAATGAGAGAAGAGCATAAGAGAAGAGGAATCTCTTATGCTCATGCATAAGCATAAGCATTCTTATGCTCATGCTTATGTTTATGCATGAGGATAAGAGACGGGGGAAAGAGAGAAGAAGAGGGAAAGGAAAGAGGGAAAAAGAGGGAAAGAAAGAGAGAAGAAGAGGGAAAGGAAGGAGAGATTGGAAAAGAGGAAAGAGGGAGAGAAAGAGAGAAGGGGGAAAGAGAGAATAAGAGAAGTGGGAAAAAAGAGACATATGCTCATGCGAATGCATGAGCATATGTCTACTTCTCTTATGCTCATGCATAAGCATAAGCATGAGCATATGTCTCCTTTTCTTATGCTCATGCTCATGCTTATGCTTAAGCATAAGCATAAGAGAAGGGGGAAAGAGAGAATAAGAGGGAAAGGAAAGAGGGAAAACGAGGGAAAGAAAGAGAGAAGAGGGAAAGGAAGGAGAAATTGGAAAAGAGGAAAGAGGGAGAGAAAGAGAGAAGAAGAGGAAGAAGAGAAAAGAGGGAGAGAAAGAGAGAAGGGGGAAAGAGAGAAAGAGAGAAGGGGGAAAGAGAGAAGAAGAGAAAAGAGGGAGAGAAAGAGAGAAGGGGGAAACAGAGAAAGAGAGAAGGGGGAAAGAGAGAAGAAGAGGAAAGAGGAAAGAGGGAGAGAAAGAGAGTAGAAGAGGGAAAGAGAAAAGAGGAAAAAAGCGACATATGTCATGCTTATGCATGAGCATATGTCTACTTCTCTTATGCTCATGCATAAGCATGAGCATGAGCATATTTTTCCTTTTCTTATGCTCATGCTTATGCTTATGCATGAGCATAAGAGAAGGGGAAAAGAGGAAAGGAAAGAGAGAATAAGAGAGAAAGGAAAGAGAGAAAGGAAAGAGAGAAGGGGGAAAAGAGAAGGGGGAAAGAGAGAATAAGAGAAGGGGGAAAAAAGAGACATATGCTCATGCTTATGCATGAGCATATGTCTACTTCTCTTATGCTCATGCATAAGCATAAGCATGAGCATATGTCTCATTTTCTTATGCTCATGCTTATGCTTAAGCATAAGCATAAGCTCATGCTTATGCTTATGCATGAGCATAAGAGAGAATAAGAGAAGGGGGAAAAAAGAGACATATGCTCTACTTCTCTTATGCTCATGCATAAGCATAAGCATGAGCATATGTCTCATTTTCTTATGCTCATGCTTATGATTAAGCATAAGCATAAGCATAAGCTCATGCTTATGCTTATGCATGAGCATAAGAGAAGGGGGAAAGAGAGAATAAGAGGGAAAGGAAAGAGGGAAAGGAAAGAGAGAATAAGAGAGTAAAAGAGAGAAAGGAAAGAGGGAAAGGAAAGACAGAAGGGGGAAAGAGAGAATAAGAGAAGGGGGAAAAAAGAGACATATGCTCATGCTTATACATGAGCATAAGAGAAGGGGGAAAGAGAGAATAAGAGGGAAAGGAAAGAGGGAAAGGAAAGAGAGAAAGGGGAAAGAGAGAATAAGAGAAGGGGGAAAAAAGAGGCATATGCTCATGCTTATGCATGAGCATATGTCTACTTCTCTTATGCTCATGCATAAGCATAAGCATGAGCATATGTCTCATTTTCTTATGCTCATGCTTATGCTTAAGCATGAGCATAAGCATAAGCTCATGCTTATGCTTATGCATGAGCATAAGAGAAGGGGGAATGAGAGAATAAGAGGGAAAGGAAAGAGGGAAAAGAAAGAGAGAAGGGGAAAAGAGAGAATAAGAGAAGGGGGAAAAAAGAGACATATGCTCATGCGAATGCATGAGCATATGTCTACTTCTGTTATGCTCATGCATAAGCATAAGCATGATCATATGTCTCCTTTTCTTATGCTCATGCTTATGCTTATGCATGAGCATAAGAGAAGGGGGAAAGAGAGGAAAGAGGGAAAGGAAAGAGAGAAGAAGAGGGAAAGAGAAAAGAGGAAAAAAGAGACATGAGCATATGTCTACTTCTCTATGCTCATGCATAAGCATAAGCATTCTTATGTTCATGCTTATGTTTATGCTTAAGAGAAGGGGGAAAGAGAAAAGAAGAGGGAAAGGAAAGAGGGAAAAAGAGGAAAATAAAGAGAGAAGAAGAGGAAAAGGAAAGAGGGAAAAAGAGGAGGAAATAGATTGAAGGAGGGAAGAAGGAAAGAGATTGAGGGGAAGAGAGGGTTCCTACACCCATCACTGCAGCTAGCACTTAAGGCGCTAGCTGCAGGCCAATGCAAATAACAAAAATAATAAATGGAAAAAAGAGGAAGCACTTACCTGAAATAGTACGTCCCGCTCGGTGTTGTGGACTGGCCCTATAAAAGAGAGGAAACAACCCATTTTTCAAATAAGATGTTAGAGAAAGGAGGAGATTACAAAAGTAACTTCTTGAAAGGAGGAGATTGAGGAGACAAGAAAAGGAGGAGATTGAGGAGACAAGGAGAAAGAGAAGGAAGAGAAATACAGAAAAGAGGTGAGTCTTCTTTCTTTCTTGAAATCTAGTTTTTTGTTTCAATCCTTTCAAAACAAGCATGAAAACTAGTTTACAGGTTTAGCAATACAAGGAGAAGCACTCACAAAACTAAATCTAACAAACAAATAACCTACATTGTTGAAACAAACTCACCTCTTGAAGAACTTCCTTTCAAGAAACCAAAGAGGGAAAAGGGTAGAGAGGGAGTACAAGAGCTAGGAGAAGGGTGAGGAGTGGAGAATAGAGTGGGAGGTTGTCGAAAATAGGTGGGAGGTCGTCGAAAATAGGTGGGAGGAGAGATTGCCTTGCTTACTTGAGAGATTAGAGAAGGGGATAAAGAAAGCACCGCACGACGAGAGTCTCGGGTTTTAATCCACAGTGTCGCTATATAGCGACGCTTTTTCATCGCTATATAGCAACGTTTTTAATTAAAAATGTCGCTATATAGCGACGAAGCAGAGGAAAAAGTTGCTATATAGCGACGCTTTAAGTCACTTTTTGTTGTAGCATGAAGGGAAGCTCATAGATGCTATTTTATAACCGTTAATATCTTTTCTTCATGCTTATGTTGTGATTTTATAAGTGTAGATGGAAGGGACGAGTGGAAGCTCGTCCGATGATGTTATCATCTGGATGTATGGTGCATGTAAATTTCTTACCTCTTGACGTAATTAAGTAATTATTTGTGGCAATATAGGCTATAAAATAGATGCATCTTCATTGTTTTAATGATGCTCTTTTACAGTACAAAAAGTACAGTGCATTATGGTCATATGGACGACATTTTAGTGTGAAACGCATCGATTCAAAGAGAGTCACGTATGATTGTGGAGTCATGGCTAACTTCACACAAGATAGCCGAGCAAGTGCTTCAGATACCAATCCTCTCTCCTCACAGTTGGATTATTGTGGAACCATACGCGACATCTATGAAGTTGATTTCAGACGATTTAGTATTTTCATTCTTGATGTAAAATAATTTAGAACTATTTACAACGGTCCCCATGTGATAGTGAGAAAAGATAGTAGCGGTCTCTTTGCAATAGACTCCACCAAACATTAGACCGATGAAAGTGATACTTTTATTCTTCCCGAGCACTGTGAGCACGTGCATACTAATGATTGAGTTAATCGAAGCTTTCATTTTTAAAGATCCATTGATACATGTACTTGAGCATAATTTCATATATATAATTGACGACATTTGGCACCCATCTTCAATATAGGTGGTTTTTTATCTGTATCGTTCTGATCCAAGATGGTGGTACGTGATCCAAGTTGCATCACGAAGTAAGCAAATTTTTGAAGATAGAGATGTGGATATGGAGATGCCACTACCAATGCTGGATCCAATTGATGAATCTAGCGAAGAAGATGTAGATCACCATATGAGCCAAGAGGAAGATGCGCATAATGACATCGCATGGGAGGAAGATGGAGATCACGATATTGAGGAAGAAGACAACGATCATCAAGAATCACCACACTTTATTGAAGAATATGACCAAATACTTTTAGGTGAACGTACGATGCTAGAGTACGATGATGATATAGGAGATCAACTCGGTATAGAGTTGGAGATAGACTTGTTTGGCGCCTTAGACTTGGCTCAAGATGAAACAGTTGATGTAAATGCTCTTAATTGATTTTTCTCATCTCAAACTTGGGCATGAATATATGAGCTTCAAAGGCTTGATGTACATGCTCTCATTTTTTTATTCTCTAGGAGATCAAACATGTATGAAAATTTAAAAAAATTTGTCATTTGAAAAAACTAACTTTTAAGGCCTATATGGAAAAAAAAACCTCTCTGAAAAACGTCGCTATAAAATAGTATATCAGTGTCGCTATATAGCGACACTTAAAAGTCGCTATATATAAGCGACACTTAAAAGTCGCTATATAGCGACCTTTATAAAAGTTGCTATATAGCGACTTTTAGCAAGCATCGCTATATAGCGACACTTTATGGAACCCGATGATTAACGCTAAGCGGGTGCTAAACGTCGGTATGTAAACATCGCAATAGGATCCATGTGTAGTAGTGAAGCAGTTAAACCAAAAATAGCAATTGCTCCTAAGCTATAGGATTTGAGCCAAAAAAAATCTATTCTACCTTTAGTAAAATTCATGCCTATTTTTATGATAACTTTCAAATGAAAGATAACTCACACACGCACCACACACACATGCATGCACACACACACACACATGCACACTCACACACACACACATGTGGACAATCATTTTCAAATGTTAACTGATCTTTGAGTATAGTAGAAGGCATTCGCATGAAGAACTATTAATCATCATATTTAATTTACTTTGAAAAGGTTCAAGGATCAACAATTGAAGTAGAAAAGACTCAGAGGGTGCACTACTTAGAAACCCTATGTATCACGTGCGTTCAAGGGGTATTTAAAAAACCCCTCTACTAAAATTTTCCCTCAATAGAAACACCCCTCTTTACTTATGAACTAAGTGATTTTTTTCTAAAGTTGAATTTAAAAACCTATCCTGTTATTGTAAACCTGTTAAAATTTTCCCAAAAGTTAAATTAAAATACCCCTCCTTTTGAATGCACGTGGTACACTAAAATTTTATGAGGTGAACCCCCCGAAAGAAAAGAAAACAGTGCAAACAAATGACATACATGTCTTCCAAGCAATTAATGTCTCTTTCTTTGTCTTAGTTAGTATTTCAATAACCATAATTTTTTTAAAATTTTGATATAACGATATTTTGAACAAATAATACACTAATGATCTCTTGAATGTATCTAAATTGTAGGTCGATGCTTTTCAAAGGGGGCAATGAGTTAAGATTTTACACAAGGACTCAAAAGAGATAGTTGGATTAGATACAATAATTAGTTTGGATCCTTCATCTAGAGCTCATACTACACCAATAGGAGTTGGCTATGTAGCAATTCGAGTTGACGATGTAATCATTAAGGATGCTTGTATATTTAAAGCAAATGATGAGATTCAGACATTGGGTCTCAAGCCGTAGGCTTGAATGTTGCTCGGAAAACTCTTCATGTAACATCTTTATAATTTTACATTTAATATTGACATCTACAAATTATATTCTCAATCAATTAATGAATAAGAATTACTATCAGTAAAATGTTCTTGTTTTATAAGATACAATTTATTTATTAAACTTAATACTTTTAATTAATTGTTCACACTTAAGAAATAAATTTCATTGAATGATACTACGCATTCGGTCTAAAATTTTAATAATTTAGAATCCCAATGTAATGTCACTTTTTTGCTATTCTTAAAAGCTAGTGGAACTTAATTTTTGTGTCACTTTTTGGTGTTTACAACATAAGAAATAATGTTTCCATTTCTTAAGGAAATAAGAAATGGCAATATTGTGTTTCCATTTCATGCCATTTTGAACATAATAAATTGCATTTTGCATGTCAGTTTGTTGCATTTTCAACATGAGGAATAAAATATTTTATGTCATCTTTTGCCATTTCAGATATAATAAATGACAACTTTTATGTCACCTTTTGTAACTTTAATCATAAATTTTAGGTCATATATTTTCCATTTCATACATTGAAAATGGCAAAAATATAGGACACTTTTGGTTGCCATTATGTGGCACTTCTAGCTATTTCATACATAAAAATGGCAAAAATATATAGCACTTTTGGTTGCCATTTCAGATGTAAAAATGGGAAAACTAGATGGCATTTTTAGTTGCGATTGCATGCGTAAAAATGGCAAAAGAATATGGCAATTTTGGTTGCCATTTACATGTGCAAATGGCGGCAAGAAAGTTCCATTTAACAATGTAGAAATGACACTTTAGGCTACCATTTCTACCTAGTTTTGTAGTAGTGAGTTTGGGGCTTTGTAAATAAAGGGTGCCCCAACACTCAGCTGCCTAGCCACTCCATGGACCTCTCCCCAAAAGATGGATCTAAGGTATAATTGGAATTCCCTATCAGCAAGGCTTCAGATACCTTGGAAATTGGCATCCCATTTTGCTTATGTGATTATTCCCTTGAGCATTTACTAAATCACAGTATCTCCTTGCACCTTGTGCACTCACTTATGATTGCACATAATTCAATAGCCCTCCTTAATCATGAGTTGGATTCCAATTACTATTGATTTCATCCTCACGTGTTTCCTTGGTGATGATTCGTGGCTTCAAATTGTCTTTTGGATTTTACAATGTGGCTTCATAGTCCACTAGTTTTCATTGTGTGCAAATATTCCTTTGCACATGTTGATTAATACTTGGCACATTCCTTATGGCTTCATTGCATGTATTTTATTTTTTAAAGGACTACGTGTATCTCAATTTATTTAATGTGATGTTCAACAATAGGAATTTGATGTTTGGCCCAAATTTCTCTTTTCTATACATCCTTCAATTTTATTGGACCACAAAATTTTGTGTAGATTCTTGCCACGTAAACTACTTATTTTCTCTTGTCACATGTCATTGGCACATGACGGCTCAATTTTTATCCCACACTTCCTTCTAACTATTGTGCCACATCATCTTCTTGCTATGGTCGGCCCTTGTAGACTACTTACTACAATCTACTATCATGACATTATATGTGTAACTGAGGCTATTGTGCTAGTTTGTCTACCCTTGGGTCTTGCGCAACCCTTAGCTACCTTGAGTGCATGGCCTTGTTGTCTTGTCTATGCATTAATCCCTTTTGCTTCCAGTCAACTACATGTCCAATGTTCTTACAACTTTTGCATTTGGCTCTCGAGTCAGAGGTATATGTGGCATTGTCCATGATGTCTACTTCTCTACTCTCCATGCCACTATACACTACAAGGCACAAGCCATTTTCTGACGAAAATACCGAACTTTTTCACTAAAAAGTTTTTTTTTGATGGGCGCAAAGGTCGTTATTTACATCTTTATATAGTGACACTGGTAAAGTGTCGCTATATAGCGACTCTTAATAGAACTATAAAAACCATTAGTGGGGCTAAACAAGGCCATAGCAATCCCTATTTTGTGAAAGGGGTGATACAAAATCGCACAAATGAGCCGAGAGACAGAAGTATATACATGCCAAAGTATATACAACCTTGTTTCTTGCAAAATTTCCCTTTCAAAAAGGGTGATACAAAATCACTCAAACAAGTAGACATACAAAAACATATACATGTCAAAGTATATACAAACTACTACTACTACTCCTCCTCATCCGAATATACATATATACATGGTCCTATATACATGGTCACACTGGCTTGATCCTTGGCCCTCGTGAGCTACGCCTGAAATCCCTGACCCTCATCAAAGTTGTGTAAGCCAAATATCTCAAGACCTACCTCCTCATCATCACCTCCTACTGATGGGACATTCGAGCTTGCACCCTAAGAGTGAAACCATATTAATTGGAAATTAAAGAATAAAACAATTTAAAAAGTGAGATTAGAAGTTACAAGTAGGAGTAGACTTATACCTTGCGAGCAGCCACCTCATCCCAATCAATTGTCGCTCCCAGTGCCTCCTGCTGTATGTGGGAAGGCAACCCATCGCAGCTTGTTGTGGGTCTAATTTACGAGAGTTAGATAAAGTGCATGCAACATATAATAAAACAAATAGAACAATAAATTAAATGAGAAGAAGTAGACTTACCAGGTGCCCATGCCTCGAATGCATGCCAACTGTCTGCCTGCACCAAAGTGCGAAGCACCTACAGTGCCCAGCCATCTCCTCATAGCCCTCCTCTGACTGTCAAACTTTTGGGGATGGTCCCTATACTCTTTGTTTTTTAAATAATGGTGTATCTGTACACCACTTATTTGTTGAATTCATCAAACTCTTTTCATATGGTGTCATATTTTCACTTTATCAATATAGTGTTAAAATTGAACTGGAGTTAGGAGACTACTATTATTATTATTATTGTTATTGGATGGGGCACCATGCACAAGTTTGGGAATTATAGCTTCATTGAGCCATATTTTTTTATATTAGAGGTCACCACTTGACTTTTTAGCTTAATAAGGCCATTTTTGTATATAAGTGACCCATTTAGTGCTCTAAAAAACCCAATTTTTGAGCTCACTAAGTGAAGTTGAGTGGAGAGGATATGCTCCAAAAAAAATTCCAAACCAAGAGAGAAAGTCCAAAAATTTTGAATAGTGTGTTTAGCCGGCTCCCCTGGCTTTGATCTTCTTATATATCATATCTATTTATATACATAAGTGTCAGTAGAGCCAAGTTTTATATCCGAATGATGGCCCGCTTTATCTGGCCAGCCAGTTCCTCCTAATAAAACTCTTCCCAACCGGATGTGTGATTGGCAAAGCTGATGTAGATCATCTTGGTTATGTGATGTTGTTATGTGTTTTTTGTTCTTACATCCACTAGTTGATAGATTGACACTCGATAGTGACTTTACGGAATTCACTCGTAGTGATTGCTATAGTAGTAGATTATGCTGCAAGAAACGTTCATGATATTACATGTTGCTTTTGAGTGAAATTTAGTTTGCACCTGCAGTGTGTATTTTGTATGTTCTGTATTTTGAATGTTCTATATTTTGCATGTGTATTTTGAATGCTCTTTATTTTTAAGTTTGAGTGCTTACAAAACAATTGTTGCATGCACTAGATCACTACATTGTCTACACACCCATCTCTGATGGCAACATAAGAGTAGTTAAAGACTGAGATTCAGATGCTTGACCATAAGTCAAAAATCGAGCAATCGATAGGATTGAGTGATGAAGAAATCCGAGCCCATGCAAGCTCAAAATTTCTACGCCATCAAATGGTATCCCGAATACTTGACCTTCTTTACGTGAGCTGGCCCGGTCGCGATTGAATGACACGATCGGAGGTCAAAGTGATACTTGAACAATTTATCCCTTGAGTATTTGGAGATCTAGTAGGACAATGGGGATTATACGAGAAGGTGAGAAATGTAGCCTTGCCCGACAATGGAGAGGTGAAGCTTGCACTCTGGACGACTAAATGAAAGGCATAGCAGATATCTAAATTTATAAAAAACCAAAAGGAGAAAGGGTCTGTTGGAAAGGCAACAACCAGTGCCCTGCTCCATATAACTAAGATGGCTAGTGGTCCATAAGTGAATGCCAACCCAGGCCAAGTTGAAGGGAGAGCAAAGATAGAACTATGTACAGCATTTGCCGACATGTGCTCCCACAGAGTACACTTTCCATTGCAAGCGTTGACCTTGCACAAGCCAGTGGGCAAGGGAGGAGAAGGGAAGGTATTTAGGATACAAGTATGCTGGCAAGAGGAGCAATAAAGACGATGCCCATGCTCATCTGGCACTAAAGAATGGGCTAGCGATGACAATTGTCCATAGAGCTATTTATCGAGTATTGAGGTACTCACACACCCAAGAGTTGTGGGTGGTCACTCCCTTTTTTAATGGTGGAAGTGTGCACGATATGCTAATGTGTCTCCCACATCGATGTGGGACATATGTGCAATGGGTTAAGACCACACATCCTAGAGAAGAACCTTGCTTTGACTGGAAATCTCCACTCACCAAGTTGCGAGCAAGGTTATTTTGTGATTATGGATTGTCCATTTGTGTTGCTATTGCCAGTGGTTTGAAAGCAGTTCACGAACAAAGATATGCACACATTGATCTGCAAGCAACCAACTACATGCTAGACTTCACGATGGGGGCGCATGGGCAAGTCAGATTGCTTTGCCGTTGGATGGCTATTTCGGCAAATTGCTAACTTTCTCATAGATGTTATAGACGCTCTTAGTGACAGCTCCTTGAAGGGCGATGTTGCAATCAAGCTCTTGGTTAATTGTGGGCACACGTTTTGCAATATTGATCTAAAGGAGCGAACTTCCATGGGAGCAATTTTAACAAAACTACATAGTTTCAATGTAAACAAGGATGTGGCAATGCGACCCATTGAGGGAATGAAGACATGTTGTTGAATAAAAGCGCTATGATTGCCAAAGTTTAATGTCTTTGAAAAATGTTAATGTGGGTTTAAAAATGTGACAATTTGTCAGAGTTTGCCATTTTTATTCGTACAATTTAATCGATTGTGGTGGTCAATCCTTAATTCTGTTAGTTAGATAAATTCTTATACGGTATGGTTGGCATAAGCATGTTATAAGTAAATGTTTCAATAACAAGTCACTCACTCAATCTCACATGGTTCTTAGATCTTCTCTTGCTCCCTCCCTCACAAATCACCATGGCATCCGCATCGCAATGTTCAACGCAAGCTGCATACGCATCTCAAGATCCAAGTGTGAGGGGAAAGCAAGCCATGAAGCACATGATGGACGTGGCTGATGCTACCCTCCTACTGACACGAAGAGATGAGGCACGTGCAATTGCCAATGCAAGCGTATTTCATGATCGGAATGGTTGGAAATACAACCGCATCAACACAATGGTGTCCAACGAGGACATTGCAGCGGTATGGGATTGCAGCGATGCCTCACATGGACGGTGACCAATCAAGAATTGCCACCACCCTAGTATGAGGGATAATGCATACTATATATACTGCATGATCAAGTCTGACAAGCCTCATAGCGGGGCTATGCCACTTTACTTTGCAAAGATGTTATATGCAAATTTTGTGTTGGACATGCATGTAGATTGTGATGACAAACCCAGGACACAGGGCAAAAGGCCAGTGCAACCACAAGCCACCGCTATTCCCATCATTGCAACACCACCTGCTAACGTAAGAAGCCCGGCTTCAGGTAAGTGAAGTACATGCCAATTTGTTACATGTCCATTGTTGTAGTTGTTATATCATATATAGAGTGTACTCATTAGCCATATTGTGCGCTTGTGTAGTTTTCATGACGAGTTCTGAGTTATTTATGAATGTGTGTGAAGTTGCGAAAGATGAAGGTGTAGAGGGCCCACATGGTGAGGGTTCACAAGCTGCAACACAAAGCACTGCACGGGAAGATCTCACCTTTTCAAGTATCATAGTGCGTGATGCAATGATTGAGTATTGGTGGGTGACAAGTGAGAACGAGCATCTACAAGCTGAAGTTAGTCACCTAAATGCCATTCTCCAACAAGGTGGCCAAAGGCAAGACCTCAAAAATGCCTATGAGGAGCAATGCCACATCGTCGTTGCATATTCTCAGTAAGCACGAGATGCACAAGCCGCTTTCCAACACATTGAAGATGGTGGCCGTGTTCGCAACTTGAGTCCAAATTTTGTGGGCTTGGCAGCTAGAAAACCATCCACCCTTCCATCGCATATCACTTTTGTGGATGATGGGCCTTTATGTCCAATATGCCAAGATTGTTTTGACACGATGACTGGATATTATGCCCTATTGTGTCATCATTGGTTTCACCTAGTTTGCATGGCAAATACGCTGAAAGTCAAGAGTACTTGCAAGCCCATCTTGTAATGCTCCCCAAGCCAACCAATTGTATGATGTTCTTGGCATTGGAGCAACATTTTCAGCAGATCCTTAGTTGAGAATACTATGATCTCATATATTGTATTGCCTTGTAAAGACATATACCAATTTTGTTAATGGAGCTAATGCAATGGCTTTTTAATTGTTTTGAAATATTTAAGTAAATGTTGCGCAAGTGATGTGTTTTTTCAAATCCATTATCCTTAAGGGTGTATTTTAATTGTCTTGAAATACTTAAGTAAATGGCGTGTGAATTCTTTGTTGGGTTTATTTAAATCAATTTTCTTTAGAGGTGTATTTTAATTGTTTTGAAATACTTAATTTGTAGGCGTGCGATTTTAATGCTTATTTTTATTCAAACCTCTGCAACAATTAATACTTAATTGTTTTTCTTCATACCTCTACAAATCCACTTGCCATGATGATCATACTGCTCTCCATCATGTCCACCTTGGTGTTGGTGGTGTTGCTGTGTGGCCAGTTATTCATCATTCTGTTGAACAATTGCACGCGATGCAATTGTTCATGCATCCCACAAAATTAGCAACAGGATATGGACCTCGCATGCACCAGCAATCTTTTGATGCTCACAATTTTTATAAAATGAGCTTCTTAGTATAATTTTTTGGCCACTTAATCTATAACTATAAATTTTGGAAACTAAGCACATGTATACCTTTTGCCTAGCGACTATGGCTTGAAATGTAAACTATGATCAAACTCAATACCGTGTACAATAATATGATAATGATCCGTTATTATGTTTGTTGATGTGAAAATTTGCATGTTTGAAAATTATCATAGATTAATTGTCATTGAAATTGTAAACATTTCACAAACGCTTTGATATCAAATTAAACTGCATATCAAATACTTTACATATCAAATAAATTGCATTTCAAGAGAATTGCATTAAGTGGCATTTTTAATTGCATTTTAAATAAATTGCATTTCAGAAGGATTGCATGTTAAAAAAATTGCAATTGCAACATGTTCCAATTATAACCAACCATCAAACCAACATCTCCTCTTCTGAGTCACTAGAGTATAGGGGCATCATGAAAGGGACCTGGAAGATCATTATGTACCCACTTTGGCATATCACCGTCGTTGGATACCCCTTTCACATCATCCAAAACTCTACTGTTCGCATAGAGGTAAGAAGATGTTAGATATGCTATATTCAAGATCAGTGGTATTGTGAGGTATGCTTACTATCAACTCACATTGATTGCATTTTCTTCAATTTAAGTTGAATAATATGTAGACTGATTATGAATATATCTTACATGGGCACGTGAAATAAGTGGATATCTCAAAAAGAGATCTCCATATTGAGCATCAAGAAGGCTAGGTTGAACTCCATCGAAGTCGTATGCTTGCTTGAGAAGCACTTTCCCTCAAGCATTATGACAACTCAAGTGCACTTGCTTGTGCACATAGTTGATGAGGTGGCCATTGCAGGTACCATTCATAGTCGGTGGATGTTTTTTCTCTCAATCCACTTTTGCATCTCCTTGCTATTGAGGATACAAAACTTATTGAATTTCTCCATTTGTTCTTTGCTCATCCTTATTTCAATCCCCTTTCCTTGGGGAACCTTGCCAATGATGCGACCATCATCCTTATTATGCTAAGCCTACGGCATATTGGGATCCATGGATGCAAGAAACTCCGTGATATATACTAATGACTCTTGCATTAGCCATCCCTCTACCATGCGTACTTCCAGTCTTGCTCTCTTCCTTACACATCCCTTCAAAGTTTTCATAAACTGCAGAAAGGATAAATGCAAGGAGGAGATTCTAAATCAAAGTAATATACATGCAATCGCAACCATATCCATAGGATCTCACCCTTCTCCCCCACTCACATGTCACTTGCTTGGCTACAACTAGCTCTATGTAAAACTGAACGCGATGGAGAGACAATAAATGAGTGCGAGCGAGAGTTATCATCTGGATGTATGATGCATGTAAGTTTCTTACCTCTTGATGTAATTAAGTAATTATTTGTGGCAATATATGCTATAAAATAGATGCATCCTCATTTTTTTAATGATGCTCTTTGGTAGTACAAAAAGTACAGTGTATTATGGTCATATGGACGACACTTTCGCGTGGAACGTATCGATTCAAAGAGGGTCACATATGATTGTGGAGTCATGTCTAACTTCACACAAGATAGCTGAGCAAGTGCTTCAGATACCAATCTTCTCTCCTCGCAGTTGGATTATTGTGGGACCATATGCGAAATCTATGAAATTGATTTCAGACGATATTTTAGTATTTTCATTATTGATGTAAAATGGTTTAAAACTATTTACAATGGTCCCCATGCGACAGTGAGGAAAGACAGTAGTGGTTTCTTTGTAATAGACTCCACCAAACTTTGGACCGATGAATGTGATACTTTTGTTCTTCCCGAGCATTGTGAGCAGGTGCATACCAATGATTTAATTAATCGAAGCTTTCATTTTTAAAGATCAATCGGTAAATGTACTTAAGCATAATTTCATATAATTGATGGCATTTTGGCACCCATCTTCAATATAGGTGGTTTTTCATCCAAATCGTTCTAATCAAAGATGGTGGTACGTGATCCAAGTTGCACCATGAAGTAAGCAAATTTTTGAAGATAGAGATGTGGATATGGAGATGCCACTACCAATGCCAGATCCAATTGATTTAGATGGATCTAGCGAAGAAGCTGAAGATCACAATATGAGCCAAGAGGAAGATGCGCATAATGGCATCATACGGGAGGAAGATGGAGATCACGATATTGAGGAAGAGGATGACGATAATCAAGAATCACCCGACTTTATCGAAGACATACGATGCCAGAGTACGATGATGATATAGGAGATCAACTCAGTATAGAGTTGGAGATAGACTTTTTTGGCACGCTAGACTTGGCTCAAGATGAAGCCGTTGATGTAAATGCTCTTCATTGATTTTTTTCTTCTCAAACTTGGACATGAATATGTGAGCTTCAAACTTGATGTACATGCTCTTGGACTTTTATTCTTTCAAAGGATCAAACATGTATGAAAAGAAAAGTTTTTGGTCATTGGGAAAAACTATCTTTAAAGGTTGGTATGGGGAAAAACACTCTCTGTAAAGCATCGCTATAGGAAAGTGTCTCAGAGTTGCTATATACCAATGTTTTATAAACGTCGCTATATAGCAACACTTTTTTAACCCACTTTGCTTATGGATGATTAGCGCCCTGTGCGTGCCAAACATTGGTGCTTAACCATCGGAATAAGATCTATGTGTAATAGGGATAGCTATCTGAATCTATTGGTTCTGATAGTGCAACCTACATCATCTTCTCTTAAACTACCAACTATTTCTAGGCTGAATATGCCAACCTTGCAATTCTACCCAATTCACATGCCCAAGTTTCATGCTTTGTGTCAAGTCCACAGCCCCAATGTGAGCTTCGACAAGATTCTCTATAACCTTATAGGCTCAATGCCAATCCTTTTTTCTTCAATGACCCAATCTACTAGCTCTCCATCGAGCATACTACTACTATGGCTACTTTTCTCGGTTTTTTTGTTTTTAATCTAGCTATTGTAGTCTTTTTTAGAGCTTCATTGTGAAATCTTTCTATGTCTATTTTGTCCTTTGTGCACATCTCGTGCTTGTAGATGCCTTTTTTTTTATTGTCTCATTGGCCTAGCCTTCTCTGCTACCATGTGGCAAAGTCTTCATTAACTATCTTCCCCACATACAATATATGTGGGCTTTGATACCATGTCAATAATTTGACATATGGCATTAAGGTGGATGTTAAGGATGGTGTAAATTTCACCATCTAGATAGGGCATAGGGGCAAACCCTAACACTAAGGGGTACTCATGTATATATTCATGTTCATACAACATAGTCTATAGGTAACTATATCATGTGCACTCCTCTCTCTCTCTCTCTCTCTCTCTCCCCCCACTTCATCATGGTACCAAAGCCAATGGTGCTTCCACTCCCTGCATGAGTGTCAAGCCCTCCTTGCAAGGCATAGTCCATTGAGAGAGTTTTTCATTAGAGAGAGTGCAACCCTTTTTTTGTCCAAGCACGTAAGCCCTTGCTCAGTAAATGCTAAGCCCTCCCTTTGAGACATTTCCATTCCATCTCTAGCTCTCATTGTAGAGCTTCTTCTCGTCTTCAATTCGGTTTAGAAAGCTCAGAAATCTGCTTCTTGGAGCTTGAGATATACTCTTTTGAGTCTTAGTTCATTTTCTATGAGAGATGTTCAGTGTGATTTTCTTTGAGGGATTTAGTGAGTTCTTCCGTAAGGCGTTTGAGAAAGAGAGCATTGGGTCTCTTCACCCCGATTAAAGTTTCCTCCCTGGCACATGCAGAAGCAACACACTTCTTTAGTAGCTTCCAAGACAAGCTGCGCCAGCAAACAAAGCAACATCTCACCTCATCTTTAGCAAGGAGCCATCTCAATACATCTCCAAATGATCCAATAGGGTGGCAGACAGAAGACGAGAGATTTTGTGAGTCCACTCTCTGTCAAGGATTTGCGTACTAAGTGAGACTTGGACCAGATTCTTAAGGAAGGAACTGCTGTTTAGGACTTCTGAGCTTCATGGTGTCCCGCTTCTACCCAAATGGGTGGATGGCTTTCTGTTCATCTTTTCTATGAGAAACCACAAGGCACGACAGCTAGCCTCCATGCTGCAAAATACCTCTCCAACAACGGGCTAATGCAACAAACGCCTTCAATGTCTATGACGACTGATGACTCAAGCTCACATTGCAACGTCTCAACCGCTTAAACGCCTTCCACCAACTCCACAATGGGCTCCCAAGCGACTTGCAAGTGACCTCGAGAACAATCCATAGAAGATCAACATCTATGACCTACGACCTCCTTCCAACGCCCATGCAAAGCACCAGAGAGGCAACCATCAGCGCCGACTGGACTCTCCATCAACCAGTAGCCACAACTAACCTTCATGGGCGACTCCACACTAGATGACTAAGGTAACTTCACTACTCCACCATGGCTTCACGAGCGACTCCAATAGCAGTTGCACACCTTCAGCAAGGAAGGACTCCACAATAGTGCCTCTGCAACCCGCTTCCTATCGGCACACCAACCGATAGCCACACAACTCTAAGTAAAGCCTCCAACACCTATTGCGAAAGAGCCTCCACAAAGCAACGTACAACCAGCTCGTCCATGATGTCTGCAATAGGCTATAAAGTCCAAACAACTACTCCAACCAAGCCGCGGCTCCAACAAACGGGCTGATGGAACCTCCACCGACAAGGCAAACAAGATACCAGCCACAGGGTTCCTCTACAACATGCCACGCTTAGAGCAGGAAACAGTTGACCTTCATGCATCCATGTAGTCAGCATGTGAAGCTACAACCTAGCCTCATAGATCGACCCCATGAGACGGATTGTGGAATTCGTGGATGAAATCTACGAGATTCCAATGGAATCTCAAGATTTCGTCAATCAACCCTATCCTCTAGGGCTACCACACAAGGTGTGGTCTAATAGCTGCCACATCAGTAACGTGTCCTTACTACCACATAAGCAGTGCCACCTCACTACCATAATGGCATCCCTATCCATCCACCTCAGCAAACTCAAGCCAATCAACCACGTCAGCAACACCATGTCACAATGACATGTCATCTTGCACCTGTGACATCAATAGCTTCGGTAAGTAGTGACACATCATTAAGCACTCCTGCCCAATAAACTTGCCACATAAGCATGCCATGTCATCATGCCACATGGCATAGCCCCCTGCTAGGCACACTTGCCTCTTCATAGGCACAATGCATTTCTACATGTGGATCCATGTGCCACTAGTTCTTCACACAATGCCACACAAGCATAGCTTTGTAGGCAACATGTGACAATACCATATCACTCTCTCGGCCACCTCATCATTTTGAGCACCCTCTTGGGATCAAAATTGGCGATGCTCCCGAGAGCCATAACTTTCGATCTAGACGGAATTTGAGGTGATCCAAAAAGCAAAAATGCTTGCCAGATTGTGCTCTATGCAATGAGCACCTTAGATCTACAGTCTGACTTTTCCATAGGTCAGAAACATTAAATACTTATCATCGGAACCACCTCTTGATCCATTGCAGCAAATCTAGCACATAAAATGAACGAGCTAAAATTTATTTTGTTGTATTTCATGCTGCGATGTGTAGTCTAGTTCTAGACTAGTACCTCCTTAGAGGAGATTCAAATCCACCAAGCCAAGTAAGCCATTGCCACATTACTTGATTAGTTTCCACTAGTGTCAGTCCCATTAAATCTATCATTGGTTACACACTCACACTCTCTTGGCATTCGGCAGTTTAGTACTTTAGTCTGACACTTGGCAAAGTCATCTTCCTCTCGGATTTAGGATTGTTGCATTCTTCTTGCACACACATGCCACCCATGTAAAGTCACACATTGTTGATAATTTTTTGGCATTGGTTCTTGCACACGTACATCAACCTTGTAGAACCTCTTGGCTACTCTCGACATCGAGTTGTCACCACTATGCTATAGGCTCACACGACTTGGTTTAGATTTACAAGCTCAATGTAAGCCCTCCAATGGCAGCTTGAGCATAAGCCCTATAGTGGCATCTCTCATACGATGTTCTCATGGGTAGACACTCTTGTCAGTACACGGGTAAACAGAGCACTAGATCACCTCTAGCATGGAGTTATTCACATCACACCTTATTCACACCAGTCATGACTCTGAATGAAATCTGTGAGTGGAAAGAGAGCCTACTTCAGCCATTCATTGACATAGGACATATACTAATTTATGACGTAGAATTGAGCCTCATTGATCTTAAGCGATTGGACATAGATGTTCCATACATGAGCATGGATCAACCCATAGGTTTTGATCATGCACATTTCTTGGTAAGCCCTCAGCATGAGGCACATTTCTCGGTAAGCCCTCAGCACGAGGCACATTTGAAAGTAATCCCTCAACACAAAGCAGTCCCATCTACATCAATACAGTCTAATTCCAGTGATGTACAACCATCACATTCATGCATCGATCCGACTCCATCTACTATCACATCATATACAAATACACCGCAGGAGTTTACTAGTGATCATGCAGTTATTCAGCAAGTAAATCCTCAATACAAGGCACTCAATGCTCCAGCAACATGTGGGGATATACGCCACCATGCATCCATTTCTTCAAGTGATTCCATTCCATCATCCATCACTAATTCTTTTGCCTCTGATACACAGCATATTACATCCTCGGACCAGTCTTTAGGGCATTCCATCATCAGCTCAGTCATGCCACATTGTATCACCCTTGGATATGGTGATCACTACCTCTTTCGATCAACATATCATTCCTCAGCATGAGGATATTTATGCATCAATGCGGTCCTGCCCCCGTGTAGTGGACATTATAATTTATCAGATTTAGCCGTAGTGCAACCTAGAGAACCTCAATGTTTCAACATGCACTTATGGCAGTCGTATCTCGAGGGGTTCACCTCCAAAAATTTTAGTGTACCACATGCATTCAAAAGGAGGGGTATTTTAAATCCATTTTTGGAAAATTTTTAATAGGCTTACAATAATAGGAGGGGGCTTTAGGAAAAAACCCATTATTTTAAAAGTAAAGAGGGGCAGTTTTATTGGGAAAAAAATTTTAGTTGAGGGTGTTTGTTAAATACCATTTGAATGCACGTGATACCCAGGACTTCTTAGTGGTGTGCCCCCTAAGGATCGTATACAATCCATACTTGATGCAGATTAGTGGTTAGATCTAGGACACAGATCCATCCCTACATCAGCATTTCGTACCTCATATGCCTTACAGACATCATATGTTTTTCCATTGTATTTCAAGCTTCTAGGCCTTTTTATTTTGAGCTCTACCTCTTTGCTAGATGCTATAGCCCATACTGAAGGATGTTTTGCCACGCATACATCAAATGACCTTTAGCTCATGATAGTTGAGCATACATGTTGGACAGGTTGTCGTACCTTGTCAGTTCTACAGGCCTCTTCTTCAATAGAGCAATCTATCGTACCAGCACCTTCGGCCACAACTTTTATGTAGCCCCTAGATCACTCTATCCACACCAACTATGCGGTCTTCTTCCTCACCACATCATATGACAGAGATTACTCTACTGTAGGATACCTCTACCATTGCTATCACTTCTTTTGGGTTGGTGACACTCTCGTATGTCACAACCTACCAGATCACATCTTCACGGTTACAAAGATTGGCTTCACATCCGAATGCCTCTTCTATAGAGCAGCTTCACAGTCCATGGTGACTTATGACATGTTCAGCACGTAGCCATACATGCAATTCTTAATATAGTCATCTTAATATCACCAACAGTTTGAGCCAGGTGGACTTTACTTTCTGCATATTTCTTTCCTTTTCCCTTCAGCCTATACTCTAGGTTTTGTTCCCAAAGGTGAAGCATGACCCACAACTTAAGAGGAGGAAATGAACATCATGTACAAGATCTCATAAGTTGTACTCATTGTACAGGCTTTCACCACGTAGTCACTATGCTCACACATGCACAAACTACTTTGATTCGTTTTCAAATTTTTCAATTTTGGATGCTATCATATGCACCAAACGGGATCCACAAAACGATCTTGTATATGGACCCTCTACTTACCAAGTGCAATTTAAGACGGGGTGTTAAGGATGGTGTAAATTGCACCATCTAGATAGGGCCTAGGCACAAACACGTTCCCTAACCCTAAGGGGACGTACTCATGCATATATTCATGTTCATGTAAAATACAACATAGTGTATAAGTAGCTATATCGTGTGCACCTCTCTCTCTCTCTCTCTCTCTCTCTCTCTCTCTGTGTGTCTCTCTCTCTCTCTCTCTCTCTCTCTCTCTCTCTCTCTGTGTCTGATATTGAACTAAAAAATAGCATCATAAGAACAAATATTAGAAAACATACAAAGCTTTCACTCTTTAGGGATGGTGCTAATGGGGAAATTGATCATATTCTAAAGGTTTAGAGGTCTCTCATCAAGTGGTATATAATGTTCTAAAATTTCTTGCAAAATCCAAATTAGAACTATAGTGCACATTGTGCCTATGTGTCACATTTGAGGATCCACACAAGAAAGGGAGCTTTCACCGAAGATGCCCTTTTAGAGTTCAAAATCTGAAAATAACTCAAAAATATGTTGCTATCCAGAAACCAAAAAAAGGTCACCACTTTAAGGTACCAAGGCTCCAAGAGGATGAGACTTGGTCAAGTTTAATCAAGCCCGTCCATAAAAGAAAGCCAATGATGCTTCCAAGGCCTATACAAATTACCAAATGTGATGCTGTAGTAGTCGATATGATACCAATAAATAAGCGTATAACATGACCACCGTAGTGCCACATGCAAATTCCTTAACAAATCTTGCCATCCTTAATCATGTGGTGATAACCTCCATAATGTGAATAAGAAGCACACATGTTTTTCTATTGTATTTCTCGATCGTCTTGCACAACTTTAGCGAATATTAGTTCCAATCTGGATATTAGCTGATGAAGGTATGAGATCCAAAAATGGCTCACAACTTGCCATATGGTGTAAAAATAATCCTCCACATGTGATCGAGGTTTTCCCGTTGATTTGTAGGAAAATGAGGGGAGGAGTGCTGACATCCATGTGCACAGGGTGCTCCAGGGCTACGGCTTCCAAGAATATATATTTCTTTGGTTGAAGATGGGAACCCCCATGTGAGTGCATCTCTGAAGGGGCTATTGACTAAATCAAGCACCCAAGTTTTTAATGTGATGTTTGGGGGGCATACGTGAGCCAACGTCTCACTAAAATGGAAAATTTAGCAACAACTTTCTTTTTCCTATGAAAACTAAATTGAAAAAATTCTCCACAATAAGTTTTATTAGTGAAGGTGGCTCGAGACTCGTCTATCCTCATCACTGCCAATTAATGTCAACAAGGACAAAAATTGACTAAGATATCATTGTCATTGGGTGTTTTCATGTTCATTTGCAAGAAAATGAGGGGAGGAGTGCTCACAATAATGTGCTCCAAGGCTACCGCTTCCAAGAATATATATTTCTTTAGTTGAAGATGGGAACCCCCATGTGAGTGCATCTCTCAAGGGGCTATTGACTAAACCAAGCACCCAAATTTCCAATGTGATGTTTGGGGGGCATACACGAGCATTTGCCTCACTAACCTGGAAAATGCAACAACTTTCTTTTTCCTATGAAAACTAAATTGAAACAATTCTCCACAAATAAGTTTTATTAGTGAAGGTGGCTCAACTTTCTTTTTCCTATGAAAACTAAATTGAAACAATTCTCCACAAATAAGTTTTATTAGTGAAGGTGGCTGTAGACTCATCTATCCTCATCACTGTGATGAGGATCATCTTATTGTCATTGGGTGTTTTCTTTTGCATTTAAAAATGCTCCCAAATTTTTTTGTCAAATTTGGTCACTTTTATATATACACTTAGGAATTTAGGCAGCCGAGGATCAATTTAGAAAAGGGAGAGCGGCGCTGAATCTCCAGAGTCAAAGGAGGATGCACGAACCGGTTACCGGCCACGTCTCTCGATCACTTGGAGAAGGAAGCACGTGGAAACTTGGGACTTTATGAGCTTGCGTTATCGTCATGCGTTGTGCTATTTAATGGCGCTCTCTAAGTTTTCATCACCCTCTGTGTTGACACTGTTGAGTAGTCTGCTGAAGTTTGAATTTGATCCTGCTTCGAAACAGTCCAGCATGGCCGTCGAAAGCATCCCACGTCTCGTAAATTCGGCTACAGCGTCCATCTGCGATGATTATAAAGAGTAAGCGTCAATGCGCCTTGTCCATCAAAGCCCTACTCCCGACTCGTAAAATCTTGTAATAGCAAAGCTGTAGCTGGTTAAAAGTCTTATGGGCTGAGCTTTGAAGCGTCCTTGCAATTGGCTTTCAGCGAACGAACTGAAATTACAGATCCAGCTTGGTGTCGGCCCGTGGCTCGGTTCCTACTCGCACTTGCAGTAGGCGCCTTGGGATTATTTGCCATCGTCGTGTTGTCCGTTCGAGAGTCGTCCGTCCACACAGTCCGGCATTCGGACCCGCTCAAACATAGTTATCCAAATAAAATCTTCAACAGCCAAGATCCGAACAAGACCATACAGTTGACCTGTCCTTGCGTAACGCCGGACCTCAGTTGGTGCAATTATACGAGTTTCTCTCTCCTTTATAAACAAACAATCGATCAGGTGAAATCGGGATAATTGCTTCAATTTGCTTGCTACCACGCTAGTCGCTATTTTAGAGCACGAGGTCGTTGGAAGTGATCACAACCCATCTTACCGTGGTTTATTTAACAGGACTTCTCTTCGTACCCGATAGACGGGCTGGATGGAATTTCGCGCATCTGCAACCAGCCCGATACTCTTGCTCAAACCATTTGTCAAACGACGTTCAATCCTATTACGAGCTTTCAAGATGCGCGGACAAATTTACCATCGGCAAACCTCATGTCTCCTTCCCAATTGCAGGCCAGTGTAGCGCAACGTGTACAGAGTAAGTTGCATCGGATTGATTCGTTCTTATTTTCGTTTCAAATGTTGTTGTCTCTACGTAATAACACTACTATTGATTGAGCAACCTCTTTCTTCGCCAGCGAATGCCTATGCCCAGTCCAGCATCTATAGCACCCTTGGAGCCGGAAGTAGCACAGTCACTGGATACTACACTTACTCACGTGATCTGTCGCAACTAATAGAGGCTATGGCGTTGCAATACCTTGGAAACCCAGACAGCACCGATACGGACTTCTGGACGGCAGCGAGAAACGTACCGAATCTGGCACTCCAGAATGAGATAGGATTCTCCATGAATGTCAGCTGGCCAACCTATTTACACCTTTGCAATCCTAGCTTTTGCGATGCATCAACACGCACGAAAATGATCTCTCGGGTGCTGAACGCGACAGCGCAAGTGGGAGGCATCGCCTCTGTGGTTATGATATTAGTGCGTCTTGTACTTTGGCCAATGATTGTGTTCATCTTGAGATTTCCTAATAAGGCAGACTGAAACGGGCTACTAGCTCAGCTCACGAACATGTAAGAATTTCATTTCATTTCATTGAATGGAAAAACAGTTGTTGAAAATATGCCTAGATATGATCTTGCAACGTTAATTCTTTCAAATTCAACCCTCATAAGAAATATTTGTAAACTTTACATGATGAGTGAAATTTGTATTTGACGTCCATAGTGACACGATTTATATTGGGTAGATACATTGAGGAGCCAAAGAGTGCTTGGGTGTAGGGAGGTTCTATCAGGTGTAGGGAATATATTGCATATGGTAACTTGCTCGATCATGAACTTATGTTTTAGTGAATAGACTTGGTATCGAAGGTAATCAGCTATACTTGAATACTAACACTCAACTATGGGAATATATTGCATATGGTAACTTGCTAGATCATGAACTTATGTTTTAGTGAATAGACTTGGTATCAAAGGTAATGAGCTATACTTGAATACTAACACTCAACTATTATGAGACTGCCTTCTTCAACGAGATCATTAAACCATTACTACAACAATTTTGCATTTGAAACCTTTATCCTACATTGTATAGGACATCAAAAGTTTCAACTCAAAAGTGGCAAGTACTTTACTTAAGCTAATGTCTCACAACCACCAATTATTGGCACAATTATCATAGCATGTAATGTTCGGCCACTAGAATTATTGTTTGCATGCGTCCATTCAAGGGCATGCTCTCACTTTTTCTAGCTTTGTTTACAACTTATAGAATTTGAACAAATGGAGTCCGCACGTATGGATCTACTATTTGGTGGCTTCATCGCAAATATCTTTGGTGATATTTGTAGCTTGATTCACGCTTTAAAGTGAAGATTAGTGTCATGTCATTGGCTCAATTGTGGAATGATTAGATGTGAAAATTGTTTTATGTTAAAATGGTAGTTCTCAAAATGTGTTACCTTTTGAATCATGATTATTGCAACTATTGTCATTCACATTAGCATTGATGCTTACCATCGACACTTTTTTTAAAATATTTTTTAAAAGAGTAATGTACCGATATTAGTATGAGAGTTATGCTTGTTGATATTAACACCGATGTTTAGGTCATAAAAACATGATATTATCCTCAAAACTTCAGAAAACATTGATATAGTCATTGATAAGGTTATGAATAAAACACATCATCAGACAAAGAGTACGTTGATAATCTGCAAAGTTCAATAATGGTCAATTTTGGACAGGTGGTGGGGTCCCAATGCACCTTACAATAAGGAAATTAAATGCAAAATGTTTTCAAAACCAATACTATTTTCTATCAATATTGTCCTCCATTCTCTAATCAATCGATACCTCATTGAATTGTCCAAATCACCCTCATCATGAGATTGATAGTCATCCTCTCTATCATCCATGCCAGGTCTTACACAACTTTAACATGTAAATTGAGTCCTCCTAAATTAGTGTCTAAGAAACCCAATGAGGAACTCAAACTATCTTCACATTCTAAAACTTTTGTAGAAGGTGTACTAAAAGTGCTAGCTTTTAACACATTTATTTGTTCATTTCATGCACCACTTCCACATCTTCAATACGTGTTGCATTCTAGGTGCAACTTATCACAAACCACCACTGGTTGTCCACTCGATTGGGTTGAGAAACCACCTAAGATATACTTGATAAAACATTCATGATATGTTCATGAAATCTTTAACGAAACCTAGGGGCAAGCAGCTAATATAAGAAAAATGATTAATTAATCCTAATACAAGCGAAGAACAAACATGTGTCATCCCAAAATTTTGTTGAGTCTCGCAAAAACCACAGTTGAATCCTTACTGACTGTAGCTTGAGCACCTCTATAGTTGACTTTGAATCATTTCACATTAAATATAAATGTTTTCCTTTTTCAAAACTTCACTTGCAAAATGTCTTGTATGGTTTCAACATAATCCATCTCACCTACAATGAGATTTTTATCCCTTGTACTAGCTCTGATGTCTTGCGTAGGAAAGTTGGCCATGACTCCTTGATCAAATTTGTTCACCTTTACCTCAATTTTCTTCACTTGGACGTAAATACCATATGCCCACATTGCATTGAGCGAATGGTAGTATAGAGGCAATGGATTTTTCTTTAGCATATACATAAAGGTTATTATATAAATGTAGATATAAGCAATATGATTGTCTACCTATACATCACAACACAATGGGAACTCCTCCTCCCTCTTTGTCATAATCTTCGCTCTGACTAGCATCTTCAAGAGCTCTTTCAACCAATTAATGGTGTATTTAGCATGCATTCTTGACAATGCTCGGCGAGAAGACCTACGCCTATTTGTCCTTCATTCCATGCCTTTTTGCCCTCCTCTCTTTCTCTCTTTCTTCACATTATTTGATCCAATTCTCCATTTCTCCACAATTGTAAAGACAAAACGTGCTTACTTTGTGCTGCAAGAAGACACTCATCTTCCTTTTCTTTCTTGAATCCTTACCCTTATCCAAGCTCTCCTACAACAAGTGGATCATCACTGTCATCCCATAGCCATACACAACAACCCAATGCATCCATAGAAGGGCGTTGCATCTATTTGCGCATCTACCGACCTACATCTATAGATGCATCTATATAACAGGGAGATGCACCTATAGACGCATCAATAGATGCTTTGTAAAAATTTTAAAAAATAGAAAAGGAGCACTAATAGACGCACTTATAGACGCTATGAAAATTTTATTTTTTTTATAAAAAGAATTCTGTGTGGTTGAATAGAATGTTGTGTATGCTATGTGGTTGCAAGAATCGCATTTCTACAGTGTGCAATTCAATTCTTATAGCCAACGGCATTTAAATTTGCATGATTCCATGCACGTCTTTAGCCGAGACAATTACAATTCCAAATAAAGCATTACAACTCCAAAACATTTAGATCACAAAGCATTCATTGATAGAACATTGCACAAGGAAATTGAATGCCAAAAAAAAAAGGAGTGTATATTAATTCATAGCCCCAAAAGTGCTTGTATATACATATAGCACATTTAAGCCATTAAGCCACCTGTGGCTTCAAGTATAAAAAATAAGAGGAGGGTATGTACTTCTAAACGAGGGATAGCACATATCAATGTATGAAAAATCAAATCTTTATTTACAACATTGACATTTTTTAAGTACTTCTAAATACCTGCAAGGGCGCTTCAGTAGCTCGGATATACCGCTCCTCAATAATCAACCCTTCATCATAGAAGTGCCTCCATGTATTTTGCCTACCATGTCCACAATGGTAGGCTATCTCAGAAGGAGTAGGATATTTGCCCATGATATCAAGCTACAAGATGACACAATAGACGCTTTGCAAAATTTCTAAAAAATAGAAAAGAAGCACTGGATTACTTATTGAGTACTCGTTTGGACATGGTCATATTGCGTGGTCATTTGGATGTGGCAAGGTTCAACTTCTTTCAGATGAACGCATATGACTTTTGAAAGAACACATATGTATTACTTATTGAGTACTCGTTTGGACATGGCACATGTGCATTACTTATTGAGTATTCATTTGAGAATGACACATAATTATATGGCTTTCACAATGAACATATATGGATTACTTATTGAGTACTCGTTTGGATGTGACACATACTTATATGGCTTTCACAATGAGCACATAAGGATTACTTATTGAGTACTCATTTCAACGCGACACCTATAGATTACTTATTGCGTACCTGTTTGGACGTGGCAAGGTTCAAGGTCTTTAAGGTGACAATATTTATGAGCACATATGGATTAGTTCTTGAGTACTCATTTGGACATTGCACATATGAATTATTTATTAAGTACTCATTTGGACGTGGCACATATGGTTTACTATTGAGTACTTGTTTGTACGTGATCACCATTCCCAGATGCCCATTTTCTCGGTTACTTTTGGATGTTCTTTGTCATCTCAGATGCTTGTCTTCTCTGTTGTTTGTTACTTGCAAATGCAAAGAGGCTATTATTTCATTCCCACTATGATTATGTAAGTTGTGTTGAATCCACACAAGCTTGCCTCTTGTCATATGTGTGTGGCTTATGCTCATTGTATTTTCAATTGTTCGGTACTTCCAGATGCAAAGAGGTTGTTATTTCATTCCTGCCTATGATTATGTAAGCGGTGTCTAATCCACACTAGCTTGCCTCTTGTCATGCTCTTGTTATATTTCCAGTTGTTCAATATTTTCGACTACTTGGTACTTTCAGATGCCCAAGTGTTCGGTACTTTCAAATGCCTGGATGCTTGTTGTGTTTCTAGATTATTGGTTCTCGATTTGCATGATCTTTATGGGACTTCCTATTGTGTTGCTATGGATTTCTTACACTACGCAAGTGACATTTCAGCCCTGGCTTTATGGACATTTCAAATCACCCCTGCATCCTCATCTTTGGAGTGACCTAAGAAATTTCCTTATACATTCATCCTTGGTACAACAGAAAAGGACACTTGAATATTTTTTGTGTTCATATACACCGCATGAAATCGGTCATTTTAGATGGATGAATTGTGCAAAACAGGAAGGCATTTTTTTAAAGGTTTGAGGAGGTTTTGGAGATGACAAGCTCTCCTATTCAGATGAAGAGCACAAACCTCAAACTTGATGATCTCAAGCATTGATTATCCATCATCATTATGTCAAATGAAGAGCTCAAACATCGAACTTGAAGATCTCAAGCCTTGATTATGCATCATCACTATGTCAAACAAGTTGACATTCCTAGGTAGATTTTTCCATTTTCCACACATACTTTGCACTGTATCATGCACCAAACATAGTGCCTATACTTTGCACTTTACTATGGACAAGTGCTTGTCTTATGCCTTTGTACCATTTACATGCAATTTGCACTGTATCATCTAACATTACCTTGTATCATTCAAACTGGCATCTGGCCATCCTTTGTATATATATTTTCACATAGATATATATAGTGGCTCGGGTTTTTTCCTCATACTCCCCAAGGGTTTTTTTTTCATCCGTAGCTATAGGGCCTAGTTTGAGTGGGGGTGTTAGAGCTATATATAGCTTGCCCTAACTCAGTCTAGTCCTCAACTATATATATGCCTATGATCTATGAATAGAATCACTTCCTTGGGAGCAACTCTTGTGTCTATCTCTCTCCTCTTTCTCTTCCTCCCAACACAACTCTTATGTTTGTCTCCCTCTTTCTCTTCCTCTCAATAGCTATTACTCAAAATCAATCCAAATAATAATATAAATAAACAAGATATGGAATGTAAAATACTTGAAATCTCTCTTTGGGGTCTCAATCTCTCTTTGGTTGTACATAAAATATTTTCTCATATGTGATTGTCTCAACCAAGGGATCAATGCTAGGACTACATCTAGAATTGGTATTTTCCTTGATGTCTTTCATGTGAAAGGAAGAAACAATATCTCTGTCACATGAGAGGAAGGAAGAATATCTTTTTCTATTGAATATTTTATGCTAGTCCATTGCCAAAGTGACATGTTGTGGATAATTTTAGATATATTTTTCAACTTGAACAAACATTGCAATTTAGGACATGACTAATAGACAAGGCCTTGACAAGCTATAAGAATTATTCAACATAGTTAGAAGATGTCAATCCTTAACTATAACTATATTAGGATACTTTAGAATGGACTATGGATACTATGGTGAGAGCCTAGTCCATTGCCAAAGTGACATGTTGTGGACATTTTTTGATATATTTTTCAACTTGAAAAAACATTGCAATTTAGGACATGACTAATAGACAAGGCCTTGACAAGCTATAAGAATTATTCAACATAGTTAGAAGATGCCAATCCTCAACTATAACTATATATTAGGATATCTTAAAATGAACTGGATCAGCCCAACATTGATATCCTCCTTTGAGCAAGCCTTGTTGGCCATTTTGTATAACCAAAAATTAAAAATGCTTGGAAAATTCTAGAGGGAGAACCTTACCATCTTCCAAAAGAACAAGTGCAATTTAAGGTTCTTTTTTATCAAAAGCTCTTTCAAGTAGGTTTCTCTTCACCCAACCATACATGTTGTAGTGTCCTTCCCCCAACCTAGATCATATTCAAATCTAGACCCAAAAGACCGTTATCCTTAAGAATATTCCCAATGCCCCGCCAAGGTTGTTTAAACCATTTTTCCTTCTTGATTTGATTATTGATCAAACACTTATTTCATTAATTTTGGACTCATATGTCTACTTTTGGACTATTCCTTAAAATCCTTCCCAACTGAAAAGTTTACTTTATGAAACTGTCATTCGAGAATCAAAAGTTTACTTTCTGGCACTATCATTTTCACATAAGACATTTCAAAATATCTCTCTACAATGTTGTACAAATAATGCAAAAACTACTATTAAATCCTAAATTTGTATTTCTTGTTTATAAGAATCATATTCTTAAAATAAAAAATCCGAGTTATTAGTTTAAATCCATGAAAAACCATGCTATTGAGGATTCACAACATTTTAAAAATGTATACATAAGAGACCTGTAAGACTCTTTTTACTTTCAATGCAGAAAACTATAACACTCTTGAATATTCAAGAAATTAAAAGGTTTATATACACATGAGACATGATGGAAGCCTCTTTTGTACTCCAAAAAATAGCAATAGCTATGCTTGCAATTTTACATTATCATGTCATAAGTTTTACAACAAATATTGCTCTGGATGAGTCTTTGTACAAAGGATCTCCTGTGGCCTTTTCAATAATTTAATTTTTCCTTTACAATGAGTTTAGTACAAACGGGCGATCCAAACATTTGCTTGTTTGAATGTCCTTTTCTATCATGATCACAGAAATGAGCGATCCAAACATTTGCTTGTTCAGAATGTCCTTTCTGTCGTCACTTGTCGCTTGGGTGCCATCTTCATTCACTCTCATCTGACAACCACCACCACCTTCACTCTTTCTCGATATTTGAATGGTGTTATCATGGGCATTCTTCATTTGTGCTATCTCCTTCTACTTCCTCCCGGGCGAGCATCTTTGTGAACTTTGTAATGTGCGTAATAATTGGTTGCGGTAATTTTATTTTGTCTTCTACATCATACCCCATGTGCTTCTTTGTTTTCTTTGACCTTGATTTCCAGGATACTATGACTGTCTCTGTGGAAAGTCTTGAAATTGCTTCATGGTTTGGGACCCATTCCTTTTTCAAACAACTACTATACAATGTACTATTATCTTGGTTCTCCTTCCTGCCCCTTGGCTCATACCATACTGCTGTAAATGTTGTAGCTCTCCCCCGGTCATCCATGCTCACGTCAACTACTTTTGCAACCCAAAACTTCACGTTCTCATGTTCATCATCCGATGGTCGAACTGCAACAAAACAATGGACATCTATGTCTATTTGTGGCATAAACTCTCTCTTCTTGGGTCCACAATATGGACGTGGGAGCAACGATTCAAACTCATTTTCAAAGAGACCACATGCTGGATGCAAGTCATTACCAACATTTGGCCAAAATAAAGGCCGTTCCGCCTTAATATCATCTTCTCGCATTTTTGCAAGGTCCTTTATCAATTGGTAGGTCTTGCTAATTACAACAGTAGTGTGTTCCTTCCAAGAGGGCTTCCAATCAGGAAATCTCCGGAGCATTTCCTCTTTGTATGCAATAAAAGCTTTTAAGCCTTCTATTTCACCTTTGGATTTCTCGCTGAATTCTTTTATAAGAGCCCATGTTGGATGCATTTCTTTGCTCGGGATTGAAGTTAAGAGAGAGTAAGGTTCTTCAGGTTCCCATTTTGTATCAAGAGAATAGTGTTGCCATTGCATCACTGGTTTTTCATCCTTTAAGAAAAGTCAAAAATAGTGTGGAGCGCTATGACCAATCAGGGCATCACCACCTTTCTGTATGAAAGGTAGAATAAAGCTCTTCCAATCATACATCCTCTCAACCATTGAGCATATTGTTCCTTCCTTATGGCCACCAACTTGCCTCCCACATTTTCTTATCAAGTCATCCATTGTCTCCATGTCCTTGTGTTTTAGTTCTCTTGAAACTGTGCTAAATACCTGATCGATATCCTCATGTGTGTGCCCAACCAACAAAAACCCAACTTCAATCTCATTGAAGATTCTATGAGCGATTAGCATTGAGCAAAATGCAAAGAAGAGTACATTCTTATTCTCTCGTCCGCAATTGTCTGCTTGTATTCTCAAAGTTGCTGGTAGGCGACCTTTTTTTGCATGTACATTGTGAATTGCCTTCATAACGGATGTTACAACTTGATTGCTATCGTGTAGATGCAAGGAATCAATCCATATGTCTACAAAAAACTTAAATCCGTGCACTAACACTCCACATAGATGTGTCTTTAAAAAGTATTTGCCTTGTAGCTTAGGTGGAGTGTTAACGAATCGAGGTAATGTTGTTGTATTTTGATCCATACCATCTACAATAATGCACATGTACTCATTTGGGTGAGAAATAGCTTGCTCCTTCCAAAATGCATATTTTATTCTAGAATGTCGAACAAGTCCATGATGAAATTCTCTCTTTCTTTTGTAAGCTTCTTTTTGTTCTGGAGATGTTGCACTCTCAAGTGCTCGCTTTAGATCATCACAGTCGTTGCACTTTGACATTTTTTGCCTCTTTGGGATTTTAACATGTCCAAAGCTTTTTTTCCAAAGAGTATACAAGGTATGAAAAGATGCCGGTGCATGCCCTCTTTGCCTCTGTGTTTCTCCAATAGAGTTAAATACTTCTTTTTTGGTCAAACCTATCGGAAGATGCATTTCTGATAGGTGGGGTTGCGGTAAAGCATTTTCATAAATGTAATCTTTCAAAATTGCTGTTGCCGCAACCGTTGAGGCTCTTGTTTTGGGCCTTCCTATGTTTCCATGAATGTTAAATTTAACTCCATACTTTGCTTAATTAGCCAAATTCCAATATGTGCCATGTGATAATCCTGTGATAATGCGATATGCATTATTGCATATACTTTTTCCATTTATAAGAGGCCTTATTTGATGTCCTGAACTTCGCCTTCTCTTATCATTTACAAGAAAGCAAGACAATCTCGTGAGTAGGTATTCATTTCTTCTGCTTCCTTTCCTTTGCCAGACATGTGCTCTACAACCCTTGATATCATGTAAGTTAATGGATCGCATACATGTATGCTTACAGCATGTAGATCGCATTGCTTTTAGCATAACATCTTCATTCATTACTCTTATTCTCTTTGGTTGCTTTTCTGGATCTGCCTGCACTCGTTGTCTTTTCATGCATCTGTATGTCCGTTTTGGGACCTTTTGTTCATTCTTATTTGGATTTGTGTAGTTCTCCTTGTAAGATTTATTTGTCACGTTGTTTTCATGAGATGTTGCATCCTTGATCTTATCACTCTGACAGTCAAATACTGAATATTCCTTTGTTGATGTCATCCTTGCTTTTGATACATTCGTCAAACCATTTGTAACATTTACAAGTTCACAATCAAAGTCAAACACCGAATAGTCCTTTGTTGATCTCATCCCTACTTTTGATACAATCGTAGAACCACTTGTCACAATGGCATTAGAGTGTCCCGAATGATCTTCAAACTCATCTATTCCTGAGAGAACATCACTCATTGATGCACTTTCTATGGATTTCATAACTCCATAGTCAGTGGTGATAGAGTGTCCAGAATGATCTTCAAACTCATCTATTCCTGGGAGAACATCGCTCATTGATGCACTTTCTATGGATTTCATAACTCCATAGTCTTGAAACTCCTCTACTCCAGAGAGAACATCACTCATTATACTATCGTGCATGATTTCCATAATTCCATAGTTACCTGCTTTGACTCCAAGAACTTTACCAGTATCCATGAAGCCATCCATGCTTGAAGATATAACACTTTTCACATCTTTGCCCAAGTTCTCAATGTGCATGAACTCATCCACCCTGGATAAGGCATCACTTGTGAAATATTTTTCTTTCTCGGTACCAATGAACTCATCGACTTCTGATAAGACGTCAGTGCTATAGTTGAGTGCATTGGAATCATCCATCTCTAAAGGAATAGAGCTTGGTACATTGGCATATTCTTTCAATTCTTTGATGTTGTAGTATACATTATGTTTATCATTAAAAACCACATGCCGAGTCTTTCCAATCTTTAAAAATTGCATGCTCCATCTCAAATCCTTACCTACCTCATAGTAGGGACCATCCAATGACATTGAGTTATCATCCATACCATCATTAGTAACTTTTTGAATTCTCATCTGCGCAAATGTCCAGTGTTCAACTTGTTCAAATCCCAAGACTTGACCTTCTGCTACATACTTATTTGTAAATGATAACATTTGTAAAATATCTCCCACTCTAAAATCCAAAGATATGCACTTTGTATTCCTAATGACATGTGTTGGATAAGTCTCATCTCTGTCCCATGCAATAAATGCTTTGTTGGAAGTATTATAGGGCATAACATCTCCAAGGATTTCCATATCCCCACACTTATGCTTTAGCTCAACATGTGCACTAAGAATCCTTGATACGATAACCGCTACCTTATCTTCGCCAAGTCTTCTAAAGTGACAAATAGAATTTGGATCACTTTCATGGATTGTAGCAAATGCAAGTTTCCTTTCCAAACAAGCTGTAACAACCATTATAAAGAACATTAGTCTCTTCTCAATAATCTACTTTATTAATGATTTAAAAATCCAGAACGTGTTTGAAAATTTAATTAGAGACTAACCAATAACAACCGTAAACCAATAACAACCCTAAACCCTAAACCCTAAACCGTAAACCAAAACAACCATAAACCCTAACCAATAACAACCCCAAACCATAAACCCTAACCCCCAAACCCCAAACCCTAAAGCCTAACCCCCAAACCCCAAACCCTAACTCCCAAACCCTAAACCCTAAACCCCAAACTCTAAACCCTAAACCCTAACTCACAAACCCTAAACCCTTAACCCTTAACCCTAACCCCCAAACCCTAAACCCTAAACCCTAACTCCCAAACCCCAAACCCTAAACCCTAACTCCCAAACCCCAAACCCTAAACCCTAAACCCTAAACCCTTAACCGTAACCCCCAAACCCTAAACTCTAAACCCTAACTCCTAAACCCTAAATCCTAAACCCTTAACCCTAACCCCCAAACCCTAAACTCTAAACCCTAACCCCCAAACCCTAAACCCTAACTCCTAAACCCTAAATCCTAAACCCTAAACCCTCACTCCCAAACCTTAAACCCTAAACCCTAAATCCCAAACCCTAATCCCTAAACCTTAAACTCTAACTCCCAAACCCTAAACCCTGACCCCCAAACCCTAAACCCTAAACCCTAACTCCTAAACCCTAAACCCTAACTCTCAAACCCTAAACCCTAAACCCTAAACCCTAAACCCTAACTCCCAAACCCTAAACCCTAAACCCTAAACCCTAAACTCTAACTCCCAAACCCTAAACCCTACCCCCAAACCCTAAAACCTAAACCCTAAACCCTAAACCCTAAATCCTAAACCCTAACCCCCAAACCCTAAACCCTAAACCACCAAACTCTAAACCCTAACCCCCAAACCCTAACCCTCAAACCTTGAACCCTAAACCCTAACTCACCAAACCCCAAATCCTAAACCCAAACCACGAAATCCTAAACCTTAAATCCTATGAGTGTTTTCAAGTAATATCATTTATTTAAGTAATAGTTTTAATTAGAATTCATAAGTAATAGTGGAATTGATAGTTGGGAGGGTGGTAGTGGGAGAAAGGGAGAGTGGGAAAGTGGAGAAAGGGAGTGTGGGAGGGTGGTAGTGGGAGAAAGGGAGAGTGGGAGAGGGAGTGGGAATGGGGGCGGTGGGGGTGGGGGTGGGAGGATGGGAGTGGGAGTGGGAGAGGGAGTGGGAATGGGGGAGGTGGGGGTGGGGGTGGGAGAATGGGAGTGGGAGTGGGAGAGGGAGTGGGAATGGGGGAGGTGGGGGTGGGGTGAGGGTGGGAGGATGGGAGGATGGGAGTGGGAGTGGGAGGGGTGGGGAGTGGGAGTGGGAGGATGGGAGTGGGAGAGGGAGTGGGAATGGGGGAGGTGGGGGTGGAAGTGGGAGGGGTGAGGTGGGAGGATGGGAGTGGGAATGGGGGAGGTGGGGGTGGAAGTGGGAGGGGTGGGGTGGGAGGATGGGGGAGGGAGTGGGAGTGGGGGAGGTGGGGGGGGTGGGAAAATGGGAGTGGGAGTGGGAATGGGGGAGGTGGGGGGGTGGGAAAATGGGAGTCGGAGTGGGAGTGGGAGAGGGAGTGGGAGGATGGGAGTGGGAGGGCTGAGGTGGGAGGATAAGGGTGGGAGAATGGGAGTGGGAGTGGGAATGGGGGGGGAGGGGTGGGGGTGGGAGGATGGGAGTGGGAGTGAGAGGTGTAGGTGGGAGGATGGGAGTGGGTGGGAGAATGGGAGTGGGAATGGGGGAGGTGGGGGTGGAGTGAGGGTGGGAGTGGGAGGGGTGGGGTGGGAGGATGGGAGTGGGAGAGGGAGTGGAAATGGGGAAGGTGAAAGAATGGGCGTGGGCGTGGGAGTGAGAATGGGGGAGGTGGGGTGGGAGGATGGGGGTGGGAGTGGGAGTGGGATTGGGGTGGGAGTGGGAATGGGGTGGGAGGATGGGAGTGGGTGGGAGATAGAGAGAAGATAATCTAATAGAGAGGCCAATGGGAGAGGAGATAATGTTATAGAAGGACCAATGAGAGAGAAGCACTTAAAACCCTAGTTTTTCTTATATATACTCTCCTTCTCTCATTGTTTCTCTCATTTCAACAAGGAAGAGCAAGAGGAGAAGCAAAAAGAGGAGGAAGAGCAAAAGCAAGCACAAGCATCGATTTCAACTTTTTTCCAGGTACTTTTTTTAAAATTTGTATTCTTTGAAATTTTATTATAGAGAGAGAAAAGTGAAGGAAAGATTTCTAGAGAGAGAGTCTTGCTGCCTCGGTAGCAAAAGAGAGAGAGAAAGAGAGAGGGAGAGAGACGAGAGAAGGGGGGGGAAAGAGAAGAAAGGGAGGGGGGAGAGAAGGGGGAGGGCGGAAAGAGAGGGGAGAGAGGGGGGAAGCCGCGAGGGGGGGGAGAGAGAGAGGGGAGGGGGAGGCCGCTGCTGCGGCAGCGCAGAGGGGGGGAGGGAGGGGAGGGAGAGGGGAGGGGAGAGGGAGGGGGGGCGGCGAGAGAGGGAGGGGGGGCGGGGAGAGAGAGGGGGGAGAGGGAGGGGAGGCGAGGGGGGAGAGGGAGGGGAGGGGGCCGCTGTCGCTACCGCGAAAGCGAGAGAGGGGGAGGGGGGGGAGAGGGAAGGGGGGGCGGTGAGAGGGAGAGGGGAGAGGGAGGGGTGGGGGCCGCGGCGAGAGAGGGAGGGGGGGCGGTGAGAGGGAGGGGGGAGAGGGAGGGGAGGGGGCCGCTGTCACGGCAGCGACAGCGAGAGAGGGGGAGGGGGGGAGGGGAGGGGGAGGGGAGGGGGGAGAGGGAGGGGAGGGGAGGGGGCCGCTGCCGCTGCCACAGCAGCGAGAGAGGGGGAGGGGGGGGAGAGGGAAGGGGGGGGCAAGGGGGGGGGAGAGAGAAGGGGGGGCGGTGAGAGGGAGGGGGGAGAGGAGGGGAGGGGGCCGCGGTGAGAGAGGGAGGGGGGGCGGTGAGAAGGAGGGGGGAGAGGGAGGGGAGGGGGCTGCTGCCGCGGCAGCGGCAGTGAGAGAGGGGGAGGGGGGAGAGGGGAGGGGGAGGGGAGGGGGGAGAGGGAGGGGAGGGGGCCGCTGCCACGGCAGCGGCAGCGAGAGAGGGGGAGGGGGGGGACAGGGAAGGGGGGAGGGGGGGGGGCAACGAGAGGGAAGGGGGGGGAAGAGAGAGAGAGGGGGGGCCGCTGCCACGGCAGCGGCAGCGAGAGAGGGAGGGGAGGGGAGAGAGAAGGGGGGGGGAAAGGGAGGGGAGGGGAGGGGGAGAGAGAGAAGGGGGGGGCCGCGGCCGCTGCCGCGGCAGTGAGAGAGGGGGAGGGGGGGGAGAGGGAAGGGGGAGAGAGAGAGGGAGAGGGAAGGGGGGAGAGAGAGGGAGGGGGGAGCGAGAGAGGGGGGAGAGGGAAGGGGGGGGGCCGCAGCCGCTACCGCGGCAGCGAGAGTGGGGGAGGGGGGAGAGAGGGAAGGGGGGAGGGGGCGGGGGCAGCGAGAGAGAGGGAAGGGGGAGAGAGAGAGAAGGGGGGGGGCCGCGGCCGCTGCCACGGCAGCGAGAGAGGGAGGGGGGAGAGAGAGAAGGGGGGGCGGCGAGAGAGAGGGGGGAGAGGGAGGGGAGGGGAGGGGGAGAGAGAGAAGGGGGGGGGCGCGACCGCTGCCGCGATAGCGAGAGAGGGGGGGGGAGAGGGAAGGGGGGAGGGGGCAGGGGCAGTGAGAGAGAGGGGAGGGGGAGAGAGAGAGAAGGGGGGGGCTGCGGCCACTGCCGCGGCAGCGAGAGAGGGAGGGGGGGGAGAGAGAGAAGGGGGGGTAGCGAGAGAGAGGGGAGGGAGAGAGAGAGGGGGAGGGGGGGAGAGGGAAGGGGTGGGGAGAGGGAAGAGAGAGGGGGGGCCGCTGCCACGGCAGCGAGAGAGGAGGGGGGGAGAGAGAGTAGGGGGGAGATGCGAGAGCGAGAGAGAGGGGGAGGGAGAGAGAGAGAGGAGGGGAGGGGCCGCTATCGCGGCAGCGAAAGAGAGGGAGGGGTGGAGAGAGAGAGAGAGAGGGGGAGGAGAGAGAGAGAGAGGGGGAGGCCATTGCCGCGGCAGCGAGAGGGAGAGAGGGGGGAGAGAGAGAGAGAGAGGGGAGGGGGGGGAGATCGCGGCAAGTGAGAGAGAGAGTGGGGAGGAGAGTGGGGAGCGCAAGTGAGAGAGAGGGAAAAGGTGAGGAGAAAGGGAGAGAGAGAGAGAGAGGGGAAATGAAGAGGAGGGGAGAGAGTAGACTAAGATGAGAGGAAACGTAGACTAGAGTGGAGAGGAAAGAGAGAGAGAGAAGAGTGAGAGAGATGAAAATTTAGAGAGGGAGGACACGAGAAAGTACGATCGAGATAGAAAATCTTACCAATGAAGAGGAGAAATGAGTGGGCGACGATCGAGACAAGATGAAGAAGCTACGATCAATGAGGCATATAAGAGGAGATTGGTATGTGATTTAGTCTAAACTTAAACAAACAAAACTATAAACCTTGGTGTTTGATGAAAATTTAGAGAGGAAGGGCACAAGAGAAAGTACGATCGAGATAAAAAATCTTACCAATGAGGAGAAAGGCGATGATCAAGAAGAGATAAAGGAGAGATGTTATGATGGAAGAATTTGGGAGCTACGATCAATGAGGCATATTAGAGGAGATTGGTGTGTGATTTAACAAACAAAACTATAAACCTTGGTGTTTGAAAAGAGAAACGTGTGGAAACTAGAATTTCAAATTTCCCGCCTTTTTTTAAACTATGAATCCTTGTGTTTGAAAAGACAAACGTGTGAAAACTTGAAAATTGTGATAAAAGACAACCTTGTGTTTCAAAAGACAAACGCGTGGATGTGAAAATTGTGATAAAAGACAACCTTGTGTTTCAAAAGACAAACGCGTGGATGTGAAAAGACAAATGTATGCTAAAAGCAAAACTTGTAGAAACTTGAATTTTAAATTTTTCTTTGTTTTTGAATTTAAAATGAGTTTCACTTTCATTTTTAATTTACTAGTTTAATTTAGACTATAATGCATTTTGTTTTGGAATATAAAGAGTATAATTTTAATTTTATTACATTTTAAATTAAAATTTTAAAAGTAGTTTAACTTACATTCGTTATTATTACTTTAATTTATTTCTTTTTAGGGAGAATATTCGTTATTATTACTTTAATTTATTTCTTTTTAGGAGAATTAATATATTCTTCTAGGTAAATATTAAATTTTTAATTTTAAGTCTTGTTTTCTTTATTTTACGTTATTTTTTCATAAACTTTAAGTTAAACTACTTTATAGTTTTTATTATATAAATTCAAATTTATTAAGATTTTAACTTCTTATTAATGTGAATGTTCAATTCTTATGAGTTGTAAGTAAATTAGTTTTTGAAAATATAAATTTTATCTTTTTTTAAATGAGAAGGAGAAGAGAGAGAGAGAGAAGGGGGGGGCCGCTGCCGCGGCAGCGAGAGAGAATGGGGGGGGAGAGAGAGAGAAAGGGGTGGGAGGATGGGAGTGGGAATGGGGAAGGTGAAAGAATGGACGTGGGCGTGGGAGTGAGAATGGGGAAGGTGGGGTGGGAGGATGGGGGCGGCAGCGAGAGAGAAGGGGGAGGAGAGAAGGGGGGGAGAGAGAGAGAGAAAGGGGTGTGAGTTTAAAAAAGATAAAATATAAATTTTATCTTTTTTAAACTCACAACCTTAGTGTATTAAAAAGAATAATGGAAAATAGATTATTTTTTGCTTTTAATTCGCAACCTAAGGATATTAAAAAGAACAATGGAAAAGAAATTATTTCTTGCTTTTCTTCGCTTCGACGGTTGGTGTAGTCTAGATTAGCATAGATTAGTTTGTCCTTAGAGGAGAGAACTCCAAAAAAACCAATCAAAGCCATGCTCAAAATTTCCCGACTAGTTCCTAATCGGAGTCAGTCCATTCGTTCACATTCGGTTTCACAGTCACAACAACCCTACCATTTAAGCAACGATTAAGATTTTTAAACTTTCAAGATGATTGAAAGTTGTATCAGTGGACATGACAGATTACAGTTGTGGAAGTTGACAGAGCATTTTACACTTATATCAGTTGCGGGAGTTGACAGAGCATTTTGTACTTATATATGACAGACTTCAAATTTGTATTCAGAGATCATTGTAAATCCTTATTTTTTTTGACATTTATGCTCTAAGCCTTGTAAAGCCTTTTAGGCTATTCCCAAAGCATTTATGCTCTAAGCCTTGTAAAGCCTTTTAGGCTATTCCCAAAGCATTTATGCTCTAAGCCTTGTAAAGCCTTTTAGGCTATTCCCAAAGCATTTATGCTCTAAGCCTTGTAAAGCCTTTTAGGCTATTCCCAAAGCATGAAATTGATACTTATATGATTGGGAAGAATAAAAACTTGAGGTGTATTAATGGGACTCATTGTACTTTTGATTTTTCAAAGTAATTGTAGTTTGTCAAAGTACTTAAAATTTGTGTTGTGCTTGAATACAGGATGGATCTTGAGGCTACAGCATTTGTCAATGGTATGACACTGAAATACAATGGAAGAATTTATGCCCCAAAGGACTTCACAAACTGGACAGTTGTTGACACAACAAAGAAAGCATGGTTCTTGGTCTTAAGTAAAGGAAATCTCATTCTAGTGATGACAAAGAGAGAGTTGGAGAAAGATGAGTGCGCATCAAATGTATCTTTCTCAAAGAGCAATTTGATTCAAGGGGGCACCTTAGTAGGAATAAAAATTGAAAAAGACAGCAGTACAATGATGATTTACACAAAGTCAAGAATGAGCAACAGATCGTTTCTTCTTTCTAAGAAAGATGCAATGCACTTTGTGATGCCGCCGCCAAAAGCACCTAGATTTCCTGAATTGGTTCCTGCATTGGAGATCCTTCAACATGTGTGGGAGGAATTTCCCATTGAGGAAGCAAGAAAAATGCAGTCAAAGATTATCCTTGAATACTTTCAGGGTGTCATCCAACAAGGTTCAACTTCATTGGAGGGACCTAAGGTGCAAGAATCCACACATGAGAAAGAAAGTGATGAGACACGCCATGTAGATTTGGTTCATGGTAATACAAATGAGAGAGGAAGTGGAGTGGATGAGACAGAACACATTGTAGCAATGGATGAGGGTCTTGTACACGTGGATGCTTACAAGGGATCTACATCTGAGACATGAATTGAATTGGTGGAGACCGGAAATGCACATGCATCTCAGACAGAAATTGAATTGAGTGAGACACGACATGCATCAGATAAGACAGGACATGCACACACATCTCTTGTTCATGGTATTACTCACTTAGATGGTGTAACTCATGAAGTTGATGGAATAACAGAACAAGTGAACCCCTTAAGTATACCTGAAGTTGAGGCAATAGAAGAAGAAGTAGGGCGATCTAAAGCAGTTCACATTGAGCCTCTAAAAAATAAACCTCGACATCAAATGCAAAAGGCAAGTACTTCACGAGCTACAGTTCCAAGTCCTATAACTGGAAAAAGAGGTCGTTCATATACAAAGAAAGGGCAAAGAGGGCAAAGAAGAGAAGAGGAAGAACATGAAGAGGATGCGGAGGGTCTTGAAATGGAGTCAGATCTAGAAGCAGAAATGTTATCAATGAAGAACCTAAATCTTCGCTTGAATGAGGCTATGACAGATGAGGATCCAGGATATATATGGGGCCAGAAGACTCAAGTTATACATGCTTCAACAGTGGTCAAAGCAAGTGTCTTCACCAACAGCAGGACCTTAGATACAGCCTATGCTGAAAAGATTTTTCAGGCTTTGATTGATGGAAAAAAACCAGTTGTTTCTAATTTGGTACTCCATCCAAGAACATTTTGGCCAGTCATGGGAGATTATAGTCAATCCATCATTTTCTCTCAGCCTATAGATTTTGAGATGCAATTCACTAAGTTCCTCGGAAAACAAGTTCCCTCACTTCAAGAAGGACAGAGTTCAGTGAACGACATATAAGGGATGCCAAGAGAAATTTCTTAGCTCATTGTACATTTGAGGCAATAGATGGTCAGCACTATGCCTATGCTTGTAATGAGCGCTCTAGAGATGCATACAAGAAAGGAGAAATTACTTATCAAACTTTCGCGAGTGTGCCTCAATTTCACTACTATTCTGCATGCATCTGTATCTTCAAGAACGAGAAAAAATATTTGATTGAGTCGAAAAGACTTAATCATGACATTTATGCACTACGAAAAATCACCTCCACTTTAGAGATGTTGCTCAAAGCTAGGACCATATGGAAAACTTTTAATTCTCCTTTGACCACTCTCAAAAGAACTGCAACTAAAGTGGAAGCGGATAATCTTGTTGACTTCTACACATGCTTGAGTGCCATTGTACCAAGGGGAAAGCAAGAAAGAGCTGAGGTGATTACAAGCTTCAAGACAGTAAGGGATAGGTATCAAGACTACACAAGCATACTTTTCCGTAGTGATGAAGTTTTTCATCAAATCAAAGACGTGTGTCTTGCATGTGAGAAAGGAGATGTTACATATGAGGCTCCATCATTGATTAAAGAGAAGGCGAAGAAGATTGAGAAAAAAGAGATGACAGCTCGGATGTGGAGGCCTTTAAGAAACCTACCAGATAAATACGCAAGTCTTGCTGCAGAGAAATTAATGTCCAAAGAATGGTTTTTTGGCAAAAAGGATAAAGATCATTGCATGGAAGATAACATCATCCAACAGGTCAAGCGTGATGCAGTAAAGAGTGCAATTGAATATTTATTGGGAGAAAAAAATATTCCAATCAGCCAATGTAAAATTGATCATAACATTGTGAGGCAGATGGCATCAGCTTTACCGTCAGCTAAACAGAAGGCTTGGGCGCATAAATGGGTGAAGGTAGAAGATGATGGATCTGAAATTACTCCCTCTATGAGAAGTGACATTCCGGAAAATGTGTATGCATATGCACAAAAAGTCATCAATAACCACACTCTCAGAAAAGAAAAGACTTTGAACAAGGGCTTTTATTTCATACATGAAATCATTTCAGAGTCTGGAAAGAGTGTTGAGTGCAAGGGAGTTTCATTGAGTGATTTTTTGTCCGACGACACTGCTTGGGAGAGACCTCAGCTTTTCTTTGTCTATGAAATATCACCGGATGACATCCGTCCACTCCTTGACAGAATATTACATACCACCATTGGTAGAGTGGGACAATGTAATATAGTCATATTTGCTGATAAAGATGACAAGGAACAAATGTCTGCTACCCTAGAAAAACAATATGGCAATAAGCTCAAGATTTACAATGGGATATACTCAAGAAAAAGGGACAAGAGAGAATGCGGTCTCAAGATACAGAGTCTAGAAACCTTTTTCTTGTGCATGAAGAGCCTTTACAATGATCACTCCTTACAAAACAATATAAGAGGGAATGCAAAGAGATTGCAACTACTGCTGGAAGAGCATGAAGCTCCAAGTCCCCTCCATCGCAACGCAAATCACTATGAAAGGCCAGCAAAAAGTGCTGATCTTTTAATTAGTATGATGGAATTTTTGCTACCGTCCGGATGGAAAGTCACATTGTGCCGAATGGGACATCTGTTCGAAGCTCTTATCAGAAAAGGACACAATGTAAATATTATTGAGAGCCCTGCTTGCTTGGAATACCTTGATACCGTGGCTTCTCTCACAATAAAGTTTGATAAGAAAGGTCCGATCTCACATGAAGAGGATGACATAGAGCAGATCATGTATGATGAGAGCAAGAAAGATGATGAAAATGATCAAAGCTCTGGATATAATAGTGAGGACATCAGCGATAGCAAGGAAGCAGAAGAAGATGGATATGACACTGAAGGTTACATAAAAAGACCACGAAGATATGTAGAGGTATGAAGACTTATGTTTAATTTTCTTTATTCATTTAAAGGTCTTTTTAAATTTATAATTAATTTAAAATTTTGAATCTCATAATTATTTTATCCTTTTATAGGAGAAGGGAGAGGAGGAGGATGAGGAGGACATAGTTGGAGCAGAGAATCATGAAAGCTCATCTCAAGAAAGCAAAGCTGCTCTGGCTATCCATCGGATGACTCTAGAAAATAATCATACATTGCAGCAAATGGAGAAGTCATTTCAAGTTAGGTTTCAAGTTCGAGAACAACCTCTTACTTTTATATTCGATGAAGAGGACATTTCAATCCTCATAAACTTCAAGAAAGAGGTCAATGACAAGGTTATAATAGCCATCCTCAGGTTTGACACAAACTTTTTACTGACTTTATGCTTTTGTATTTCCATTGGATCAAATGAACTAATATTCTTTTCTTTTTATTGCAGTATGGTCTTACAACAGCTTTCGCTATATATACAAAGATGTGCATATATGGTCGATCCTCTTGTTTCTAGTGTACTTAGCAATAAGCAGAAGACCATAGATGACGTTTTTAAGTGGTTGCAACCTATTGATTTGACTGCGGCGCGAGTTATCTTTACCACATATCATGAGGAGTGAGTATCAATCCCTACCTAGCTTATCTCTTACATTGTGGAGGATTATATCAAATAATAATTATTCTTAATTGATAATGCAGCTTGCATTGGAGCTTGGTAATTGTGGACATCTTAGCCAAGCAATGCTTCTTTGTCAATTCAATAGCATCTATCCATGGCAATGTGTTAGAGTAAGTATAACCTACTTGTGTCATAATTATGTCAATGAGATGCATCCTATGCAATGCGCACATTCATTTATGTTTTCTATTTTGATGTGTAGATCTGCTCGAAAGTTGGTAAGTGCTATAGATGCACTTATGCAAATGGAGGGTGACTTCGAAGATCAAATAGAGTATGTAACATGCCCTGCAGCGAAGCAGAATGATGACCACAGTTGTGGGTGGAGAGTTGGATATAACTGCTTCTTGCTCCTTGCTCAAATTTTTGATTTGAGAGGCGGTGAAACCTCATTGTCCACATATACAGACTTGCATCTATATGCATTTATGTCATCTATCATTAAGGCATTTATTGATAACGTGGTGGAGCATCCAGAGGAAACATTGGTTGCTATGCCCATAAGTTGTCCTGATGTAACCGCTGTATTGGACAAAATGGGGAGCTCTTCTGAGGTTAAGGTCATCATTAGCAAGCAACCTCGTGTTTTGACTTTTGGTAGCGAGGAAGTTACAATCCTCTCCGACCCTTTGAAAGAGGCTAATGACAAAGTCATGATGGCCATCCTCAGGTTTGATATGAACATCTCTTGACTTGATACTTCAATCATTTGATTCAATCTGCTTCTAACATTTGTTTATTTATTGCTGCAGTACGGTTATATCTCATTTTCCTAGATCAGTACAGAATCGCGTCTGTATGCTCGATTCTCTTCTTTCAGCTATACTTAGTGATACCAAGAAGACAGTAGATGATGTTTGTTCCATTCTACAACCTTTAGACTTGGATGGCATACTACTTGTCTTTATGCCATACTATGAGAAGTAAGTATGGTCTCAATCTTTCTTTTACTCTCTTATTTATAACATTGTGTCAATTAATACTTAATATTGTGATAAATCTTATCGCTCTTTATTGGTGATGTAGTTCACATTGGAGCCTGATAGTATGGGACCTTGATGACAACCATTGTTGGTTTGTCAACTCAATTACAGGCTTTCACGGGGTGTTCAAGTAAGTGTTCTTTTATCATATCATTATGAACATGCATCAAGTTACTATTTACTACACAAATTCACTTTGTCATATGTCATGATGGACAGGTCTACAAACAAGTTAGTTTCTGCGATTATGAAAATCAGGGAGCATCAAGACCAACCAAATTTCCAGACACGCCTCGCAGTGGACCAAAAAGACATGTTTAGTAGTGGGTGGAGAATTGCCTACAACTTCATGTTGTATCTCAATGAAATTTTTGAACATGTCTCCATAGAAGCTCGGGGGGGTCACTCATCATATGTAACCCTATCACGTGAGTTCAACAGAAGGATTTTTTTAATTTCTAAAATTTACAGAAATAAATATACATAAGGGACTATTTAAAATAGTTTTGGAAAAAATTTACAGATTTGTATAGAAAAGGGGTACATTTTATTAATGAATTTTTTTACAGATAAGGGACTTTAAATATAGGCCTTGAACGCACGTGATATAGAGGGTTTATACATAGTGACCCCCCCGAGCATAGAAGCATATACCAAGCTCGAGCTACAAGATTTTGTGGCTAAGACTGTTCACTATCTAACTGCTATCATTGGGAAACAACATGATGGACTCAATGAAGAACCTGAGGGATCCAAAGAAAAAGAAGAGACAATTCAGTCTCCTTCTCTATCACAGCCTCAAGTAGAAGCATTACAGTCTACACTTGAATTAGAGACTCAATGCATTCTTCCTACACAAGAAGTGGAGACTCAATGTGCATCTACAACATCACATCTTGTAAAGAAGGAAGAGATTAAGTCTATCCCGATTGCACCAGAAGTAGAATCTCAATGTACACCATCCACACAAGTAGAGACTCAATGTACTCTTAGAGAATCACAGCCTCAAGAGGACTCATCAGACTCTATTCAGTTGTAAAACATGTAGAAAGAAACATGAGTCCTTGAAGATTTTTATCTTGTTTGTGTTGATTAATGATAGTGTTTTTAAAACTTATGTTAAATGTTGCAATACATTAGGATATTTTATGATATTTTTTCATTACAATACATTAGGTTTTACTTTTTTGAAAGTCTAATTTATTATGTACAATAAATATCTTATGATGAGAATCTAATAATTATATCATTCTTATGTTCCATCACTTTATTTTATAGATTTCAATGTACTCAAAATCTATCATTTATTATGTACAACAAGTCTAACTTATATTATATTAAAAGAATATCTCATGATGAGATTCTAATAATTACTAACTTATATTATATTAAAAGAATATCTCATGATGAGATTCTATTAATTATATCATTCTTGTGTTCCATCATTTTACTTTATAGATTTCAATGTACTATCACTATCTTATATGTCTCAAATGTCTCCCATTACGGTCTTGCATCCCATCATTTTATTTTATAATGTCTCGCATTACGATCTTGCATCTAGTCATCTCGCATTACGGTCTTGCATCTGTAGTTCTATAAATTCCCTAGTAGTCGTTCATCTTCTATATCTCACCCGCAGCAGACACTTCTTCCACTTTGCTCTTCTTACCTTACTTCTCTCCTCAAGCTTGCTCCTTCCTCTCCTCAAGCTTGCTCCTTCCATCTTGCCCGCAGCCTTGCCTCCTCTTCTCAAGCATACTCCTTTCATCTTGCCTTATCTCCTCTAGTTACCTTCCTCACTCTCGTTACCTTCCTCACCTCGTTCGTCTTCTATATCTTTCCTCAGTCTCGTTACCTTCCTCACCTCATTCGTCTTCTATATCTCACCCGCAGCAAAAACTTCTTCCACTTTACTCTTCTTACCTTACTCCTCTCCACACTTCTTCCACTTTACTCTTCTTACCTTACTCCTCTCCTCAAGCTTGCTCCTTCCATCTTGCCCGCAACCTTACCTCCTCTTCTCAAGCATACTCCTTTCATCTTGCAGCCATTATGGATCTTTTTAAGGTAATCGATTCTGTCGAGCAAGCCATTAGCAGCCTCAAAGAATGGATTGCCGAGAACCAAGGAAAGAGAGAGGAGAGAAAGCAAAATCCAACTCCATTAACCCAGTACGAGAAGGATGACTTTGGTTGTCAGAAGGGCTTAGAGAAGGAAGAGGAAAGAAAAATAAGTATGGCTACTACTGAAATAGATAAATTGCAGTCATATAGGAGAGAGCTGATAGACTTTCAAAGTGAGATATCTTCGCGTGTGGCTCGTTATGGAAGATTTTCCCCCGAGGAAGCGCAAGCCATTCGGAACAAACAAAGTGTTATGCAGGAGAAAATTCATCAATCCTTACTTCTCTTCTATAATTTTAACTACATCGATGAGGAAGAGATGAGCTCAGCTCTTGAATGGGTTGAATTTAGGCTAAGGACTTGAAAATAGAAAATTCATCAAATTGAATGGCTGTAGTCTTGAAAATCTCAGGCTTAACTTTTGAAGGTGTTTATTAACACCATTAAATATTAAGAGAGTTTACAACAACCGAATCTTATTTTTTCATGTAACTTATGTAGTCTTGAAAATCTCAGGCTTAACTTTTGAAGGTGTTTATTAACACCATTAAATATTAAGAGAGTTTACAACAACCGAATCTTATTTTTTCATGTAACTTATGTAGGCTGCGTTAAATTTTATAATTTTAGTTTCATGTCCTTAAAAAATATATTAAAAAATGCTTGTTTTTATGTTTTTATATGTGCTTTGAAGATTGGGTTTTTCTTAAATTTTATCTGAAAACTAGTCCAAAAGTATATGTAAAAATGAATTTGTACATTGACAAGTCCAAAATTAATGAAATAAGTGTTATCAACATGTTGTTAAAAAGAAGTGCTTTCCTTTAGCAGTTGGAAGGAAGCTTTTGAAGGAAAGTCTCCATCTACAACCAAGATGCTGAGGCTCTTACTTGGAGGGTTTAAGAAATGTGCGATTTGAATTTATTAAGGTCTTGCATCAACATCCCTCAATAGTTGGACAACTCTTTCCATATGAGCATATGCTAAACTAGAAGAATAACATCATCATGCCTATAATGCGATGCGCTCTTGGGTGAAATTTTGTCCCCTGATACACCCATTCGAGACTACGTTGGATAACTTCAAGATTGTAGGTTAGGTCTTCTAGGGAAGAGGGCTGTACAAGCTCAAGTAGAGTCATATTCATAAGGAAGTTGTGAAAGTCCTAGAGCACTCTACCCCAAGCCATGAAATTATATACAATGGGGTGGTAATAGAGGGTTAGGATATCCATGTCCACCTCCAAAACTAGATCTTCATGGAAGTACACCATAACTATAAGTGGATGTGCTTAGACTGATGTGTGGCAGAAGGCCTCACTGAGTTCATGCAATGTGAGAGTATTTTCAAAAAGAATATTGTGGGGAGAAGTGCGGCGACGAGCGTGTGCAAAAAGTAAGTGTAGTTGTTGTGGAAAATGCATGTTGTGAACACTGAAATAGAGTATGGAAGCATGGGCCAACGCTTCCTACCTCGGGGGGGTCACTATGTATAAACCCTCTATATCACGTGCGTTCAAGGCCTATATTTAAAGTCCCTTATCTGTAAAAATTTTCATTAATAAAATGTACCCCTTTTCTATACAAATCTGTAAATTTTTTCCAAAACTATTTTAAATAGTCCCTTATGTATATTTATTTCTGTAAATTTTAGAAATTAAAAAAATCCTTCTGTTGAACTCACGTGATAGGGTTACATATGATGAGTGACCCCCCCGAGCTTCCTACAACCTCTCTTGGAGAAGGCCTAGTACTTGTATTGGAGGAGAGGATGTTTGAGCTGACTGTAGGTCCGCCTAGAGTGCCAGTATTTGCTACTTTTGTTGTTGGATAGTTGCATGTAATTTCTCAATTAGTGTGTCTGGTTGATGTACTTGGACTTATAAGGCCTATTTCTCCTCCGTGACCCAGGCATGCTATTATTGAACTATTGTAACGTGTCATTACAATGCCTCAAAATATGCCTCAGGGTGTCTATGTGAGATCGATCTGTGGCAAGGGCCTCTTGTATTTGGAGCAACTATAGAACTCAGATGTAGATTATTCAATTGATATTGCCTTGTTTAATTTTTTGCCAACACGAGTGTCACTAAGCTGCTTAGTCACAATGGAAGGGTACACTACATGCTAGCATGTGGCTGTTTGAACGTTATGGGGGCATTAATTTAGGATAATCATATCCAAGAAAGGTGTACTCCACTTGATCATGCATCCAATCAACTCGGGGGGATGAACCACTAAGAAATCATAGGCATCACGTGCATTCATGGGCTATTAAAAAAACCCCTCAACTAAAAATTTCCCCCTAATAAAACCACCCCTCTTTACTTATGAACTAACGGTTCTTTTTTAAAAGTTGAATTAAAAAACCCCTTCTGTTATTGTAATGCTATTAAGTTTTTCCCAAAAGTGGGATTAAAATACTCCCTCCCCCTTTTGAATGCACGTGGTACACTAAAATTTTTGAAGACAAACCCCCGAGCCATTCAAGTGATGGGATGTCCAATTTCAGATTTTGTTTGGATACACATTATGAAAAAAGAAAACTCAGTTTGGGGCCTTTTGGCTAAAGTGATAAATTCCTCTCCACCAATCATAAGAGGGCCAACGTAATGTTTGGAAAATAATTTCACATAAAAAGAGAAAAAAACAAAACTTTACTAATGTAAAATTGTATAAACCTGACAAGGAGTTATTTTAAAAAACGATCACGCACTCAAATGTGATTTCCCTCCTAAACTAGTTTTCTCGCTTGTACAAATCAAAGATTCAAATGTGCTTTCTCGAGTAACACTTATTTCATTAATTTTGGACTTGTCAATGTACAAATTCATTTTTACATATACTTTTGGACTAGTTTTTGGATAAAATTTAAGAAAAACCCAATCTTCAAAGCACATATAAAAACATAAAAACAAGCATTTTTTATTATATTTTAAAAGAAGATGAAACTCAAATTATAAAATTTAACGCAGCCTAGATAAGTTACAAGAAAAAATAAGATTCAGCAGTTGTAAACTCTCTTAATATTTAATGGTGTTAATAGACACCTTCAAAAGTTACAAACTCTCTTAATATTTAATGGTGTTAATAGACACCTTCAAAAGTTACAGTATTAAGGAAACTCTCACCATATTTATAAAGGTGTTAACAAACACCAAAAGTTACAATAAGCCTGAGATAAGTTACACAAAAAAATAAGATTTAGCAATTGTAAACTCTCTTAATATTTATAATAGTGTTTAGGAAATACTTTCAAAAGTTACAAGTAGAAGCAGCAAACTCTCACAATTTTTATAAAGGTGTTTAAAAACACCAAAAGTTACAATAAGCCTCTCACTGGAAGGCAAATCTATTTTCTCTCTCTATCCTAAATTTAACCCATTCTGAGCTCGTCTCATCCTCATTGATGTAGTTAAAATTACAGAAGAGAAGTAAGGATTGATGAATTTTCTCCTTCATAACACTTTGTTTATGTCGATGCCTCTCCAGCAAGTCTCTTCCAAGAGCCTTCGTGAAGATGTCCGCAGCATTCTCTGTAGTCAAACAATACACCAAGTCGACCTCTCCATCCATGATTAGCTCGCATACAAAGTGATATTGAATCTCAATGTGTTTTGTGCAAGCGTGGAACACAAGATTCTTTGCAATCGCCATGCAACTCTAATTGTCACATGATAACTGCGTAGGCTTGTTCTGCACTGCACTTATGTCCCCTAAAATCCTCCTCAACCACACTGCCTCGCAAGAAGCAAAGCATGCTGATTTGTATTCAGCCTCAGTAGAAGAAAGAGCAATTGTGGGTTGCTTCTTGCTGACCCATGACACAGCTCCAGATCCAAGTGAGAAACAGTTCTTGTCACTGATCTTTTGCTGTCCACGTCTCCTGCCCAATCTGAGTCACAGAATCTAGTCAAGATGTTGCCCTTGGTATAGGTGATGCCATAATCAAGCGTGCCTTTGATGTATTTTAGCACCTGCATCCCTACCCTCCAATGGTTCTCCCGGGGCTTATTGGAAAACCTACTTTGTACACCAGTTGCAAAGTTGATGTCTGGCCGCTGCACAAGTAAATCAAGCTACCCACAAGCCTTCTGTACTTCGCTTCATCCACCAGTGGTGATGAATCCTCATTTGAGAGCTTCATGTCAACCTCCATAGGGGCACCAACTGTCTTGCACTCAGCCATGCCAAATGCCTTCAGTATCTCTCTAGCATACTTCAGCTGTGAAATGAAGATCTGTTTCAGCTCTTGCCAAACTTCAATCCCCAAACAGAAATGCATCAGTCCGAGGTCTGTCATTTCAAACTCTCTTCCTAGCAAATGCTTTGTCTGCGAGATCTTCTCTTCATGGTTCCCTCTTATGACAAGGTCGTCCACATAAAGGACCACGATCATACACCTGCCTCCTTCTTTGAAGATATACAAATTTGCATCAGATGGGCTCCTCCTAAACCCATTTTGTAGAAAGTAGGCATCAATTCGCTGGTACCACGCTCGTGGGACCAGTTTCAGCCCGTAAAGTGCCTTCTTCGGTTTACAAACTTTACCTTCTGAACCACAGATCTCAAAACCTGGTGGTTGTTCCACGTATACCTCCTCCTTGAGATCTCCATTCAGAAAGGCGGATTTTACATCCATCTGAAACACGGGCCAACTTCGTTGGGCAGCTAAAGCCAAAACACTGCGAATTGTGGTTAGTCGAGCTGTGGGAGCAAAACTATCCTGATAATCAAAACCATGTACGTGTGCGAATCCTTTTGCCATGCTCAAGCCGAGCCTTGTACTTATCCAACATGTGGTCGGACTTGTACTTGGTCTTGTACACCCACTTGGTGCCGATAACCTTGCGTTTTGGTGGTTGATCCACAAGGTCCCAAGTGTTGTTCTTCATTATGGAGCCATACTCGGATTGCATAGCCTCCATCCACTTATCATCACCGTGTGCCTCTTCAAGACACTTGGGTTCTTCAGCACGGATCACCTCTGTCATCAACGCGTAGTTGACCAAGTGTTCCTGCGCCTTTCTTTGCTCCTCTAATCTCTTGGACTGGCGGTGTTCGGATGGTTCCTCCTCAATGAATGGAGGTTCTCTGCTGTCCAAAAGCTGCTTTACCCACTTCGGGAATGGTCGTTGCCGTCGTGGTTCTGCAGGCTCTTCTTCCTCTTCTTTGTATTGAATCCTCCCAAGCACCATTGGGGGAGTTCGATCTGCTGTTGGTGGTGGTACTAGATGGATATCCTGGTCTTGGTTGTCTGGGAACGAAGCATCCTCCTCCAATTGATGTGGCTGTTCTAAGAAGACCACATCATGACTTACAATTACCTTCTTGGTAATAGGGTTATAGAGACGGTAACCCTTCGCCTCTTCACTGTAGCCCAAGAAAATACACTTCCGGCTCTTCAGTTCCCATTTGGTCCTGTTAGCATCAGGGACATGCACAAAACAATCACATCCAAAAACTCTGAAATGTGCAGCTGAAGGTTTCTTACCAGAAAAGGCCTACAGTGGAGTCATCCCATTCACAGCCTTCATGTAGCTACGATTCAGAATGTAAACTACAGTGTTACATGCTTCAGCCCAAAAAGTCTTTGGCAAATCTTTCCCTTTCATCATATTCCTGCGCATTTCACAGATGACGCGCATCTTGCATTCTGCTACTCCATTTTGCTGTGATGTATGTGGTGGGGGTTTCTACCTTTTGATCCTGTGACTTTTGCAATAACTTTCAAATTCACTTGATGTGAACTCTCCACCTCTGTTTGATCACAACTTCTTCACCTTCCTCCCTGATTCTTTCTCGACCACTACATGCCATTCCTTGAACTTACTAAAAGCCTCATCTTTAGTCTTTAGGAAGTATATCCATATCCTTCTACTGTAGTCATCAATCAGCGTCATGAAGTAGTAGGAACCACCCAAAGCTTCTGTCTCCATCTTTTCGCAGAGGTTCGTGTGAACGAGGTCTAGAGGAGCCTTTGGCCTGCTGGCCTCCTTAGGAAAGGGATGCCGATGCTGCTTGCCCATCATGCAAGCTTCACATACATCGGGCAGATCTGCAATTTTTGGTAGGTCTGCAATCATTCCACTTTTATGCATCTCCTTTGAAGAACTAAGGTTTAGATGACCAAACCTCTCATGCCATAGTTTAGTGTTCTTCACATCCGCTTGAGCACTAAAAGGTAAAAGTTCATAGATGTTGTTGCGCCGTGTACCTTTACCAACGATCTTCCCTTGAAGATCCAAAATCTATGCGTCATTCTTGTCGAAGTGAACTCTACGGTCCCGATCCATGATCGTAGAAACGGACAAAAAGTTCCTCTTGATATCTAGCACATAAAGAACATTGGACAACTGTTTTACAACTCCATCTGACTTGAGTGCAATCATACCTTTTCCTTTTGCTGGACATTTTGCATCATTGCCGACTGCTACTGGGATGTCATTCCCTATCGGCTGTAGAGAGGTATACCAATCCTTCCGACTGGTCATATGGCACGATGCACCACTGTCAATAATCCACAATTCATCCATAGGTACATGAACTGCCTCCGTGGAAATCTTGTCAATTGCTACGAACAGCTCTACTTGTACTGCCTGCGTGCTATTGCTGGACTGTTTCTTTACTCCGTTCTTCTCATTTGCAATCTTCTTCCGGCACTCATTCTGCTTGTGCCTTGCCTTGTTGTAATAGAAGCACTTGATCTTCTTCTTTCTCTTTTTATCATCAGAAGAATATGGGTTACCAGAGTCCTTACCCTTACCTTTTTTTGATCCAGCGTAGAAAGCCGAATCTTCTCCAGTCCTCGTCTTTTGATGCATCTCCTCCTCTAGAAGCATCGCACTGAAATCCTCAAAGTTGAGGGGCAGATTTCTATTCTGCGTATTCAGCACTGTAACAAGGCCGTCATACTTTGGTGGGAGAATCCGTATGCACCTTCGTGCTAGATTCTCGCTGGTGATGGTGATGCCAATTGCAATCATCTGATCGCGCAGATTCTTCACCCTAGTGATGAACTTCTCTGCCGCTTCAGACTCAGATAGTTTCTCGTTCGTGAGTTGAGTCTCTAGATTCTGAATTCATGTCTGATTCATGGTCTCGTACTAATTTTTCAAGACCGTCCATGCCTCCTCCGCTGTGGTGACATGTTGAATTAACACCATGACGGAATCACTTACACTGCAGACAATAGAACACATCTATCTGCATTTCTTCTTGTCCATGCGAGAATCTCATCCGCAATTGGTACAATCTGTTGTGCTGCATTGGTCGGATTCAGTCTCGGAACCGGTTTCAGGTCTACCCCAGTAGCAGTATCCCAAAGCTCGTATGTGCTTAGGATGGTCTGCATCTTGAACTTCCAGAGTGGATAGTTAGTGCTGTCCAACTTTTCGCTTTCGTCGAACAGTGGGATTGGCAGTCTTGCGGGCTGGGCCATCTCTCACAATCTGATCGCAAACAGAAACACACTACCAAATCTTCTTGCTAGAGTCTAGGCTCTAATACCATGTAAGAAAACAATACAACATCTGTGCTCAACAAATAACAGGATCTCGTATGCAAGAGAGAAAACAAATAGTATGGAGAATCAAAAAATTGATTACTGTAAAATTGATACAATAGATGGTGCTGCCTCCCAGCCGTGCGCTCCTGTGAAAGAAGCTTCGATGGCAAGCTGGAAACAATAGAAGATGGAGGTTGGATGCTAAGGAATCAAGGTTGCTGTAGCCAGATGATGAAATGGGCCTCACGGGCTTGCTCTTATATAGCCACCAGTTGTAGTCGGTTAGACCCAATTGGGTGACCGACCCAGTCTGCCCAAAACGGTCGACTGGGGGTTGGTCCCAAAATAGGCCACTGACCACATGATAGAACCGGTGCGCAAAATAGAGCAACTAACCTACGAACTCCGTTTGGCCCAGAGCCATCCGGGATCATCTGAGGCTCCAAACGGGCCCCACAACCCAAGAGTGTGGACTGCCTCGAGAAATGCTCCGTGTACCCTCAGTGTGGTCAGTCATGGGATGCCTTCCTGCACTTGCATGTAGCCTAGTTGGCAGTGTGCCAACTCTATCTGAAGCCGTCCAGCCATCAAGCCACACATGGCCCCCATCTGGTGTCCAAACTAGGACCTACCGGAAAACCGAGCTACTCAAATGCCTTCTCCTCATATGGGGGGCTTACAAGTAGAGTTAGCTGGTTCTCACGTAGTTACATGAGAGTGGAGCATTGATATCTAACACACACAACTCTTGCAAGAGAGATGAGTTCCAGCCTTAGATAAACAATAAACATTAAAATCAAAGCAGAGACTACAATACACAACTCTCATAAAAGAGATGAGTGCTAGCTCTGAATGCAAACATGCAAACATGAATATTGAAACCCAGACTGCAACACACAACTCTCACAAGAGAGATGAGTGCCAGCCTTAGGTTTTAAAAAAACATTAAAATCAAAGCGGACACTGCAACACACAAGTCTCGTAAAAGAGATGAGTGCTATCCTGGAATGATAATATGCAAACATGAATGTTGAAATCGAGAGTGGAAACCGAGACTACAACACACAACTCTCACAAGAGAGATGAGTGCCAACATTAGGTAAAAAACAAACATTAAAATCAAAGTGGAGACTACAACACACAACTCTTGTAAAGAGATGAGTGCTAGCCCCAAATGCAAACATGCAAACATGAATATTGAAACCGAGACTACAACACATAACTCTCATAACAAAGATGAGTGCCAGTCTCAAACATGGGATATAAGTTTACTTGAATGAGAGGAATTGGTAGGCAGGGGGGGCACTAGTAGGCAGGTGAGCAGGAAGGAATTGATGGAGTATTCATCCAAATACAGGTTGTAAATGAACATTTACTTTGTTTTACTACTTTTATTCGTACAAATAAATTGGGCTATTTGTATGAATACCACGTTATTTGCACTAATAAAAGTATTCTTACAAATAAAACTAGGTAATTTGTTTGCTCCGTTTTAAATCGAAAAAATGCATATTTGGCTCGTTTTTTCGAATCGAACAAATATATGCAACTTAGACTAGTAGTAGCTACACAAGAACCTAGTCCTAAAAAGGGATAGTGACACAAGAACCTATTGCAAGGTCCATAAAGGGCATGGTAATGATCATTCAAGAACTTCATTAGCTTTCCCACAACGAAATACAAAACCACTCATTCAGTACGACATTTAGTCAAACTTCACTTCAGATGTGCACAGTTTTCGAGCAAAAACCTACAAGCAGAAAAAGTCGAGTGATAATTTTTGACACCAACCATGCTTGTATATTTCTCAAAGGAATATACAATTCTTTCTTAATTTCTCATTTATGGAACCATATACTTACTTATTTTTCATTATAACCCTTATTTTAGAGAGCATTATCTATATATGAACAAATAGTGTGAACACTTTAGAAACTCCTATAAATACCTCCCTACCATACTCTCTTTTGAGGATTATGGTAATTCAATCAATTTAAAAGAGTTTTTCTAATCTTTAGCAATCCCATATTTGAAGCTCTCATATAACAATGTATACCATATTCCTTGGATGAGTAGGAGAAAGATATTGGAAACCTCATACTTGAAACCATTATAATCTATCATAAACTAATATGTAATACATTATCAAATATGATAAGGAAAGGGAGGGATTTTCAAAATATTCCCAATTCTCCAAACCTAAGTACTTTTAAGGAGATGTGGTCTCTACTGAACTCCTTTCTACCATAATATGAATTAGGGAGAAGTTGTAACTCATATATACATCTTGAAATTTTCAATTTTTCTCTTTTATAACTATAAAAAGTATAACTTAAGCCCACCATTGCAAAGATCATAAAAATTTGAACATTTTCCTTTTTATAGCTCCTCAATCTGAGCTAAGGAGCAAAACTTATGACCCCTTCTATGTAGGCTCTCCAAGGGTATTCCGCCAATGGAGTAGGGTTGGGGCAAGCTCTTCAAATGATATTCCTATGGAAAAATACACTTAGAGGGTCTATTAAAAACGTATTATATATTTTTCTTAGGTCATCCTAAGGAGATATAAACAGGATATTTGCTCGAAATTTCATGATCCAACCAATGGTGAAAGGAAAAGAAAGGATTTTTGAAAGTCATAAAATTAGTCACCACTTGGACATTATATATGTATATTATATAAAGGTATATTTATATCTATATCTATTTATCAATATTTCATATTTACATACATATTCCTTGAAATAGTTTGGAATTTTTTGCTCCCCAAAATGACTTGAGCCTATATTTTGACCCCTCCTAGCTTTTGTTCACTCGTCGCTTGGGGGTTTTTGCTTGGAAAATGGAAACCCGCACTCAATAGCAGTAGACCCACAAGAACCTACTCATAAAGTGGGGTGGATCTATAAGAACCTACTGTTGCTGCAATACTAGATCCCATCACAACACATAGCTACCATGGAAGAAGCTCCTCACCAGCAAAGGTCTAATGCCAGTCAAAGACACATCAACCCCTAGTATCCCAAGGCACTCCTACACATACAAAATGACAAGTGATCCTACAACAATAGCTCCACAGGATGCGTTTAATTGCATGGTGAATCTGATAACATAAAAAGGGGTCTGGATGAGTTTTTTATGATCCTCAAAGATTTGTTTTTACTTTCATTTACTAACCCCACCCTTCATTCACTAACTCCAACTCTCCCTCCTCTTTTTATTTCTTCTTATTCTTCTTCTTTTTAATGCTTACACTAGTCCCACTTAACCATTTGAGCCTCCCAAAGTAATTTAAACTTTAATTTAGGGGACTTTCCTAGAACCCAAAATGCAATACACCTCTTTAGCCATAGTCCTCATTTTAGGAGTTTGTATGGTGTAATATCAAACTCCTCTTGATTTGATGACTCAGAGAAATAAATCTCTACATGGTGCCATAATCTTATTGGGTTCAATTACTTCCAGGAAAATCCCTCAATGAAATATAATCCATAAAATGGATTTTGAAAGAACTTCAAAGCAAAGAATCAAGCAAAAATGTCATGCAAAACTTCGAACTTACAAACATGGCACATTAAAGACATAGTATGATGAGAATCCAATACATAGTCTGATGTCATGCAAAACTTCAAACTTACAAACATGGCACATTAAAGACATAGTATGATGAGAATCCAATACAAGTCCCACTTAAATCATTTCCTCAGTGAAAAAATAGCGACACTAACTAGGGAATTCATGATCATGCATAGGGAATCTACACCGTATTATCCCAGAGCAAATGGCCTACATGAAAGCTCAAACAAAACATGCTACATGATTATAACTTGTACGGTTGAAGCCAGTCGTACCGACTCGGAGCACAAGCTCATTGTAGCACTATGGTCCCACCGAACATCTTACAAAGTGGCAACAAACTGCACCCCCTTCAGCTTAGCCTTTGGGGTGGAGGTAGTTATGATGACGGAGTATGTAGTGCCTAGCCTTCCCATCACAGTCAAGGAAAGGCAAGTAAATTCCACTAATATGTTAAAGTAACTTACCTTACTTTGTCAATGGGGGAGGGAATGTGCATAAATTAATAGAAATTTCCATTATTTGAACATCGTGGGGACATACTAGTGTGAAATGTATATACAATGTAACACACACACACACACACACACACACACACACACACACATACATATACATATACATATACATAAACGTATATACATATACACATACATATACATATACATATATGTATACGTACACATACACGTACACATACACATACATAGCATACATGCATACATGCATACATATATATATATATATATATATAATTTAGACATTGGGGACCAACTCAAATTTTAAACTAAGGACATTAAATGACATTAATATTAAATTCACAACTTGGTTGGGTTGTACAAAAGGGTTGAGTTTGCTTTCCTCATTATTCTAGATCCTATATTTGCATATTCCCTTGCAAATGATATTATAAGTCCTATTAACTTGGATGGTAATGGAAATCACCCATCTTGTGAACTCATTTTTTGAAATAAGGATTGCCTTGAAGAAATTTTTATATCCTATATTTGCACATGCCCTTGCAAATGGTATTAGAATTCCTATCCACATGGATGGTTATGGAAAGCACCCATCTTTTGAACTCATTTCTTGAAATAAGTATTACCTTTAAGCATTTTCTATATGTGGGTTTTGTGACTTTGTTGGTCATTTTAGAATATTAAGTGGTTCTTTATTTTAATCTCTTATTGCATATGCCCTTAAGGGCAAATGGATGGTTATGGAAAGACCATCTTGTGAACTCATTTTTTGAAATAAGAATTGCCTTTAATCAGTTTCTATATGTGGGTTTTGTATCTTTGTTGGCCATCTTAGAATATTAAGTGGTGCTTTAAATATTTTAATCTCTAATATTGACAATTAAGGCTTTTTGAACTCTAGAAATCAAAATTAATTATTTCTATAATGCATTTATGTACTTAAAAGTTTTTTAATTCCATTTATTAGGCTAAGGATTTCATTTTTAAAAAATGTATATTTTCTGTATTCTTTTAAGAGTTTTTGAAACAAAGAGGTGGGTGAAAAACGGTTGTTTGAATGGTTTAGAAGCATCTATTATTTTTGAAAACTTGAAGGGAAATTTTATGAACCTTGAATATGTGCAACAAACATAAGGCCTCATTCTAGTTATGGTTCACCCTTAAGTAAAGATGTACTTCTAGAGCCTTTTAACCCTCTGTTCTTATAGCATTAAGAAAGAAATCATTATGTTGTCATTCCTCCCACCTAGCAAAAGCTATTGATATTAGTATTTTTTTGTTGTCTAAAACACCCCACACATGGATCAAGATTATCTCATCACAATCATGGAGCCTAATGTCAATAGCACCACAACTATATCATGAGGTAGCATTAAAATATATCAATTCTATCTTGATCTTTGATAAGCATTGAAATTTGTGTGATTATGCATCATACATATTCATCCCATGACATGATATCAACCCACTTCTAGACTCTAGGACCCAACTAGGAAAATGTGAAGATGCATGTGCATTCATAGCGGGGTATTTTTAGGTTCCAAAATGCATCTACTATTGGGCATAGCTAGGCTTTTCTTTTTTTGGGGAAAGTTTTTCAACTTTTTATATAAGGGGCTGGTCTGGACCAAAATAAAAGGACCATTACAAAATTTGGCTCTGACAAAAGCAAGCACATAGGTCTATGGCCAGGAGCACTACAATGAGCAGGGATCGTATTGATAGGTGAATACCTACTAGTAATAGGTTACGACTTACCATTGGGCTCCTTGACCCCAGAAGCCACCTAGAATCCCTAAGAAGGGCCTTCACTTGACATAAAATTTATTACTCTCTGACAACTAGGCACTACCCCATCTAGAAGGTCATCTTATTCTAGATTTACCAAATAGCCAGCAAGCAGCAAGTAGTACAGAGGCACAAATGAAGGGCCAGCAAGCAGTTAGCATCAATGGAACATCCTGTATCTCAAGAATAAGGACCAAACTGCATCTTGACCCAATGAAGAACTTTGTCATCATAAGCCCCACATCATGAATCACCTTCTCCACTTGACTCCATACCACCTATGTTATAACACAATGCCACATGAGATTGTTGATAACCTCGATAGAGCTCTTGCATAGTGGGCATACCACTAAGACCTATTTGTGCTTAGATATTTTACCTCTGACCGATAGCCACTAGCATATGGCTTTCCATAGGAAGAAGCTCGCCTTCCCCACCACACAAGCCTTCCAAATACCTTCCAAATTTCTTTAAAAATATTTCCCTCCACCGTGTAGGGCCAAGCTGCAATAACTACCTTGGTTGATATACGAGTCTCACAGCTATATTAGAAAGTCTCATCTTGCTGATCTGCTAGAGTTTCACTCTCTAGTCAAGAAAGTTTATGAAATTGGTACACCACTAGTTTGGCACTCATTCCTCCACTACCTATAATAGATCCATGTATCATTCATCCTAAATTTTTCACGTAGCTCTCACCTTACAGCCCTAGCATCCCAAAGGTCTCCTCAGGTCTTGACCCCTTTTTTATAGATCCTTTTGGCGCTTGCAATGTCATGAAGCCCGAATGGTGTTTTCCTAAATTTTGTGCTCCACTAGATGTTCTCATTGAGGCTAGAGTCACCCCTAAGCCCCTTGTAGCCATGCTATCACTTTAAACCAACCCCTACTTTCGAAGCCATTTCTAGGCTTGCAACCAAATCTGACCCAACCATCCAGACAGGAAAGCTTGGGCATAGCCTATCATACCAATTGATGGCCTACCAAGTGCCAATCCCCTTGGTCCTTCCTTTCTTAATAAAATCCTTCATTATCTACATCTAGGAGATCTTCCCTTCAAACATCTTAGGAATCTATTTGCACACTAGCAAGATGTTGTGAGACCTGATATCTAGGAAACCCAAGTCCCCCTTGAAGTTTTGGAGCCTTGACCGGGTCCCAGGGAATGTGGTGCATCCTTCGGTAGTTCCCCTCCTCTGCCCAGTCTAAAGACCCCCTCGATCTCCATTTAATGACGTTTGGAAAAATTCCAGATAGATGCAATGTATGTTGTGGAGGCCACTAGAACATGTTGAATAACTAGGATCATGGCATTCCAACCAAGTTGAATTCCTTGGCATGTTTTAAACTTTGCCTTAATCTTCTCTTTAAACCAATTGAGCTGTTGACTATCAAACCAAGCCCAAGGGGGGCACCAAAGTAGTGCGCCACCTCTCCCCTTGGCACTATTTGAACTTGAAGGGCTTTGAGCTAGCCCAAGGGAGGAATTTTGTCTTTCTTGATTACAAAGGTTTTGCGGGGCCTTATAGAAAGTGCCAATTTTTAAAGGAGGTATTGAACAAAATTTAGATTCTACAAATGAGACTATGTCATCCACAAACAATTGGGAGCAACATTGGTCTCCCAACGGGAGGGAGACTCCTTGCAGCACCCCCTCATTCTTTTCTCATTTGATTGAATTGATGAGTGGATCCGAGCTAATGGCAAGCAGTATAGCAGTCACAAGGGGCACCCCTGGCAATTTTTTGTTTTCAAGGAGTAGTTACTGACGACTGTACCACCATCGATACAAGGTGATAGAAGCATTACCAAACAATTTCTCAACCAAGTAGGTGAAGCCATCCCTAAATCCAAGCTTTGGAAGTATCGCTAGGATGTAGCTCCATCTGGCCGAATACTAAGCTTTGTTGAAATCGACTCCAAAAAGTAGCACATTTTGGCCTGAGTGGCAGGCATAGTCCAGTCCTAGGGAGACATTGCAAATATTCTCAAAGATGACTTTCCCTTTGACAACTCCCACCTATTCCCTATTGATTGTGACCATGCATGGCTCCTGAATGCGAACCACTAGTGCATCTAGAAGCTTATAAGAAGTATTGAGCATTGTGATAGGGCACCAATCCCCCAATTTTAGATGACTTTGCCTTTTGGGGAAGAGTTTGACCAAACCTACATTAAAATAATCCAAAAAGGAGCCCCTAGCAAATGAGGCATTGGCCATGTCAACTAAAGCATGCACTAGGCTTATCGTTATCAAGTGCATCTAGTGCATCCTTTAGCTCATCAATAGTCAAGGGAATGCTATGTGATACTCAAAAGCTCTAGGGTTTAGCCCCTCAATCACAACCTCCAATTCTTGCCTCCACATGTCATTGGGTTGCGGCCTCCCCAACTATGGTGCTTAACTTCTTCAAGAATACCTCTGCTACATGCCAATAGTCCATGACTAGATTGCCCTATGCATCTGTAACTTGGTCAATGGATTCTTTGTCAATCTTCCTTCTCTTCATAATCAATTATAAAAGAAAATTAGTTATATAGTCACCTATTGCTAACCAAAGTTGAAAGCTCTTGATTCTCACCAGGTTAGCTTCCTCCATTTCCATCGTCTGCATGGCCACCTCTACTTCAACCATTAAGGTTGACAATGTCGGGTCCCCTGGTGATGACAAGAACAATGCATCCTGAATTGATTTCCTTGTCAAGTTGAGCACCTCCATATTACCTCTTCTGTATTTCATGACCCGTTAATTTACCTCATAGTCTCTCAAACATACCCTTCTACTAGCAACATCCTGAGAGCATCCCATTTTTGCTAGGGTTCAGTGAATTCTGATGGGCGAGCGGCCCATAGTCTCCTAATTTTTGCACAAAATGGCCTTGTTGAACTTAAATGGGATGTCCTATGCTCTTTTGGCTATCAAAGCATGGAGTAACTCCAAAAAATAGGCACGTGGTCTAAAAGGCAAGTACCTTCATAGCTGAACTCTTAAAATTTGTCAAGTCTCCTCGCCTTGTAGTCATCCCCGTTTCTATGATTATGGGGGCCTCTGTCCATTTGGAACTCAAGGAATGGATAAACCACACAAATCAAAGGCATCATACTTCACGAATACCAGGCATCAGACTGGTATCACATGAAGAAATGTATTCCACGAATTTATTGATTGATATAGATGTCTAGAGGCCATGAGTCTCAAGCACGATAAGGTAGAGGTCTCAAGTCTTACAAATGAGGTTCAACATGTCAAGAAGACAAGGAGATGTGTTGCTTGGAAGTCCTCAAGAAGACAAGGAGATGTGTTGCTTGGAATCAAGGGGTTGCACTTTGGTTGCAATGTAGAGTCAGACAAGGGAGGCATTGGGTCCTAAGAGGACCCCAAATGTAAAATGTTTGATGAATAAAGTTAACACTATTTCAAGTCAATTATAGATTCCAAAATTCATAATTTTTTTTGGAAATTTCAAAGTTGCATGTGCATGTGCAACATGAGAGGGCGAAGGGGTGGGGGGACGGAGGGTGGTGAAGATCTAAAATTAGCAAACTAGCAACAATGAAAGATGGATAGGGGGTGCACTCAAAAAACCCTAATTTAAAAGAGTCTATCGATAAAAACCCTCAAGTGCTTTAGAAAGACTATATAAAACACTTCAAAACCCTAAAATCCCTCATTTCTATGGCACTAGTTAAACAAACTGCTAGACCCACTAGACTCCTTTTGGATTCTACCTACTCTCCTCCTCACAACTCCATGGCCTCCAAACACACTCCGAGCCCCAGTGGCCAATAGGGCAATGATCATCAAGGATCTGAAGGTAGCTCTCATCACCTATCAGGGGTCCCAGTAACACGAGTCCCCACCATTTGACTCTCATAAGGGATCCAAGCATGACCTAGGATCTTAGCACAACATGATGAGGGATTCTAGCACAATCAGGGTCCTATTAATCCTTCCACACAACTAACAATGGAAATAGAGAGGTCTCCCAAGAGGGACAAAATAGTTCCATCAATTGTGATCAACTACAAACCACTACCATGCCCCTCCCTCCTCCGTGGGGTCCTGGCATAAGCATCTAGACCAACAAAGTCAATGCAAAGAGATGGAGAGACTAAAGGCGCCATAACAAGAGAAAGTATTTGGCAAGCTTGCACATATCATGAAACTTAGCCCCAATCCTCCAACTAAGTAGACCACACGAAAGGGCACCATCAACCCTCTGTGCCTCAAGATTATCACATATGAGGAGGATCTAGTACAAGCTGAGCAAGGGCCTCAGCTTGACTCACAGCCTCGGCCAAAGGGAAAGGGGCCAAGGACAAAGAAGACCCCTAGGTGCAAGAGGCCAACTTGATAGACCCACCAGACACAGGAAGAGGAGTCTGAAGAGGAGGTTGCAAGGGAGGAAAGGTGAAATAAGTTCAAAGCAAAAAAGCGTCCATGGAGCCATTGTTGAGATATCGAGCTCCACTCGTGATATGCCAGGGTGACCGTTGTGCATTTATGTCACCGACTTGTTAGCTACAGATGCGGTTGGTACACCGCCCATGAATAATAGCTAGATGACAGCTATCTTTATGTACTCTAGTTCATGGCTCAGTTAGTATGCCACCTTAGTTAGCTGAGTTTGGTTTGAGACCCACATATAGGGTTCTTATATTTCTTTGTACTAGAGTTCTTTTGGCTTTCACAACTAAGAAGAGGAAAACTGTTTTCAGCCTCCACCTTTGTGTGTATTCCCCCATTGTGTATGTGAGAAAGCTGCAAGTGAGACTCCTTCCTTCTCTCCCACTATCTTCACATGGTATTTGAGCCTGGTTCGTGGTAAGGAGCTCAAAAAAGCAAACCAATTTCGCGGTGTCTTGGTAAGAGGATCAGTGTTGCTTTCCTTTTTCGAGTTTGGGAGCAAATCTTTGCAGGTAGCACATCCGAAAAGTGCAAGAGTGCATTGTCTCAGATTGAGATGCCCTTCGCGGTGTGGTGAGAGGGCAATATATGCTGCGGGGCCATTTCGGGGCCCATTTTGGAGGCAGAAGTTCTCCGCAAGCACTAAGAAAAAGGCCCTATTTTTGCTGTGCGACCACTGCTCCGCAGGTCAGTGAAAAGTTGCCACAAAAATTGCATTGATGCCTATGCGCAGAGATATTGGGAGTTACAGAATCATCCTTACTGCCTGTTGATGCAAAATCGTCACTAGGAAGTGACTGTGTGGTTAAATACCACTTTCATCCGTTTTGTAGATTTGCCCTTGTGAGGTAGAAGCTGTGTTTCTTGCAGTGATAGAATATTTTGTAGTGTTCGGTAATGGCGTCTGATTCTCTTTCACAGATTGTCATTGAAAACCTTGACAAGAACAACTTCCAAGCATGGAAGTTTAGAATGACGAATTTCCTTATGGGAAAAGGCTATTGGGAGTTCATTACAGGAAATGAAGAAGAACCAGTTCTTCCTAATGCTCCCAATCAACAAGAAATGCACGCATTTAAAGGATGGCATGAGAGAGCAAAAAAAGTTATGTACTGGCTGTCTATCAATATTTCAGATTCTATGATTGTGCATATTTAGGATGCAAGTATGCCAAAGGAGGCATGGGATACTTTGACAAAAATGTATAGCACAAATACGCAAGCCAGGAAAATGCAGCTCAAGCACGAGTTGCACAATGTGCAGAGAGAAAATATGAGCATCAATGACTACCACATGAAGGTGATGAAAATTGCAAATGCACTTGCTTCCATTGGGTCGCCAGTGGAAGATGATGATTTAGTTTCAGTGACCTTGAATAGTCTAGGAAAGGATTATGCACAGTTCCGGACATCCATTGCCGTCCGTGAAAAATTTACTGACTTTAAGGAGTTGTTTGCTCTTCTAATTTTTGAAGAGCAGAGAAATGGTGGTGCATATTCTTCAAGAGGAACTTCAAAAGAAACTATCTTCTACTCAAACGCTGGAAGAGGTAGAGGCAGAGGTAGAGCAAGCCGATCTAGAGGCCATGGTAGAAATCAAAATATGCAGCAAACTCAAGAAAACCAGTCCTTTGGAGGAGGACGTGGTAACTCTAGAGGCAGGGGGAGCCAAAGAGGTCGTGGTGGATGGCAGAGAGGCCAAAATGCAAGCAACAATGTTGAATGCTACTACTGTGGTAAAATGGGTCATATGGCTAAAGACTACTACAAAAAGCAGAATGACATTATGAATGGAAAATTGCAGCAAGGCAATTATGCATCTTCTAGTAGACAGGGTGATGACAGAAATGAGCATCTACTTATGGTGCAGCACATGACCAATTCTGTGACAAGTGTAGAAGAAAGAAATGATGTGTGGTTTGTTGACTCAGGTGCATCAAACCACATGATAGGTCATGCAGAATGGATGTAGGATGCAATGAAAATGGATAGACTAGGATTTGTGGAGACTGGTGTTGATACTGCACATCCTATTGTGCAGATTGGTAAAATTCCTTTGTCTATGCAGGATGGGAAAAAGAAATACCTCTCTAATGTATTTCATGTCTCGAATATCACCAAGAACCTGGTTTCTATTGGTCAAATGGTTGAGCAGGGCTTGCAGGTCAGATTTAATCCTCATGGATGCTTTGTTGAGGATATGAAAAATAACGGTCACTTGATAGAAAAAGGAAAGAAGAAGGGCAGGATGTTTACGTTGGATGTGGACATGCCTGAATTAAGTGCAGCAATGTTTGCACATGGGATCAGTGTAGTTGCAGATATTGATATCTGTCATAAACACATTGGTCATGTTAATGTACATCGACTTAAATCAATGCAAGCACAAAACATTGTTGAAGGATTGCCTAAATTCAAGGTTGCAGAAATGCATAAGGTATGTGAAGCCTGTCAATTTGGAAAATAGGCAAGGAAACCATTCCCTAGACATGTTCAAGAGAGTAAGAAGCCATTGGAATTAATCCACTCTAATGTGTGGACTACTAAAGCTGCATCTATTGGAGGTTGTCATTATTTTGTCACTTTTATTGATGACTACAGCAGAAAAGTTTGGGTGCATTTTATGAAAAAGAAAAGTGAAGTGTTTGGGCATTTCAAAGCTTTTAAAGCTATGGTTGGAAAAGAAACAGGCCTGTAAATAAAATGCCTAAGGTCAGATGGAGGGGGAGAGTACCTCTCGAATGAGTTTGCAAGGTTCCTGCAGGAGCATGGCATAAAGCAGCAATATTCATGTAGTCATACCCCACAGCAAAATGGGCTTACAGAAAGGAAAAACAGGCATATTGGAGAGGTATCTCGGGCCATGCTAAATGAAAAAGACCTACCAGATTATTATTGGGCTGAAGCAGTTGCTACAGCAGTTTACATAATGAACAGAACTCCCACTGCAGCAATACATGTCATGACACCAGAGGAGATGTATAAGTCTGGTAGGAAACCAGATATTTCTCATTTGAAAATTTTTGGTTGCATTGCCTATGTTCATGTGCCAGATGAGTTGAGGTCCAAGTTGGATCCAAAAGCTGAGAAGTGCATCTTTATTGGTTATTCTCTATAGCAGAAAGGGTAGAGATGCTATAACCCTTCTACTCGTAAGTTTACAGTGAGCAAAGATGTTGTTTTTGATGAGATGAGCAGCTGGTATAAACCAATAAATGTGATTGATGATGTAGATGCACAAAATGGTAATGCTGCACAGAATTCACAGCAGCAAACACAAAATATTAGTGGACAGTGTCTTCTAGCAGTGGTTCACATACTTCACCATGGATAGGTAGATTGAGATCAGGAGAATCTCCTCAAAGCAATGCAGATAGTGGTATGCAGGTGTCACGAAAAGGAAAAGAGAAGGTAGATCAGCCATGTTTGATGTGAATGCAGGTCACTCTTATGTGGATGGTGAATCCAGTGGCTCAGAACAGAGCATTGATGATGAGTTGGGTATTCCTTCTGTTGTTACACCTGAAGTAAGGAAGACCAAGGATGTTTTGAGAGCACCTGGAAGTGAGCCTATTTTGCATAGGTCTACCAAAGTAGAGTATCCTATGGATAGGCTGAAATATGATGGATTTATAGCCATTCACTATGCCTATATGGTCAAAGTGATACAGGAACCAGAACCCACTTCTTTTGAGCAAGCCATGGGAAAAGAAAAATGGGAGAAAGCCATGGATGAAGAAATGGATGCCTTGGAAGCAAATGCTACATGGGAATTGGAGCCTTTGCCTAAAGACAAGAATGCAATCGGCTGTAAGTGGGTTTATAAGGTGAAGCACAATGCAGATGGTTCTGTGAATAGATACAAGGCAAGATTAGTTGTCAAGGGGTATGCACAGACATATGGCATTGATTATAAAGAAACATTTAGTCCGGTTGCAAGGATGGCAACCGTAAGAGCAGTCGTTGCTATGGCTGCATCAAAGGGATGGTCTTTACATCAGATGGATGTAAAGAATGCCTTCTTGCATGGTGATTTGCAAGAAGAGGTCTTTATGGAGCAGCCACCAGGTTATGGTTCATGCTGTTCATCTTGAATTTGTTTGCAGGTTGAAGAAAGCCTTGTATGGCTTGAAGCAAGCACCTAGAGCATGGTCTGACAAGATAGGACAGTATCTTGTCACTATTGGCTTTCAGATTTCCAAGGCGGATTTGTCACTTTATGTGAGAAAAATAGAGAAAGGTATTATGCTGCTTGTCATTTATGTTGATGATTTCATCATCACTGGTGATAGTGATGAAGATATCCTTCATGTGAAAATGCTATTGAAGCAGAAGTTTGAGATGAAGGATTTGGGAGAGCTGCGTTATTTCTTGGGCATTGAGGTGATTAGATCACCAAGTGGGATATGGCTCTTGCAGAGGCAGCATGGATTGGACATGCTGTCCATATATGGGATGACAGGATGTAAGCCTATTTCAACTCCTTTGGAGCAAAATGTGAAGCGAGAGCTTCTGGAAGTTTGATTTATATGATTATTACTAAGCCAGATTTGAGCTATGTTGTTGGATTGGTAAGTCAGTTTATGCAGGCTCCAGGGAAACCACATTTGGAGGTGGCTAGACGCATACTGAGGTATGGACTATTTTATGAGACTGGGGTTCAGATACAGTTGCATGGATACACTGATGCTAATTGGGCTGGTAGTATTTCTGATAGACGATCTACCAGTGGATATGTGTTCTCTGTTGGGACTGCTGCAGTCACTTGGAGCAACAAGAAACAGCCTATAGTTGCCTTGTCGAGCATAGAGGCTGAGTACAGGGGTGCAGCAATGGCTACAGGTGAGGTAGCTTGGTTGCATAAGCTACTTTATGATATGCATTAGTCTACAGATGGGTCAGTTGTCATTTATTGTGACAACATGAGCAGTATACACTTGGCAAATAACCCAGTCTATCATGCTAGAACAAAGCACATTGAGGTGCATTATCACTATGTGTGGGAGAAGGTTTTGTTCAGATATCAAGCTCCACTCGCGATATGCCAGGGTGACCGTTGTGCATTTATGTCACCGACTTGTTAGCTGCAGATGCGGTTGGTACACCGCCCATGAATAATAGCTGGATGACAGCTATCTTTATCTACTCTAGTTCGTGGCTCAGTTAGTATGCCACCTTAGTTAGTTGAGTTTGTTTGAGATCCAAATATAGGGTTCTTCTATTTCTTTGTACTTGAGTTCTTTTGGCTTACACAACTAAGAAGAGGAAAATTGTTTTCAGCCTCCACCTTTGTGTGTATTCCCCCATTGTGTATGTGAGAAAGCCGCAAGTGAGACTCCTTCCCTCTCTCCCACTATCTTCACATGGTATCAGAGCCTTGTTCGTGGTAAGGAGCTCAAGAAAGAAAACCAAGTTCGTGGTGTCCTGGTAAGAGGACCAGTGTTGCTTTCCTATTTCGAGTTTGGGAGCAAATCTTTGCAGGTAGCACAGCCAGAAGTGCAAGAGTGCACTGTCTCAGATTGGGACGCCCTTTGCGGTGTGGCGAGAGCACAGAAATTGCATCGTATGCCTGTGTGCAGAGATATTGGGAGTTGCAGAATCATGCTTGTTGCCTATTGATGCAAAATCGTCACTAGGAAGTGATTGTGTGGTCAAATACTACATTCGTCAGTTTTGCAGATCTGCCCGTGTGAGGCAAAAGCTGTGTTTTTTCGCAGTTACAGAATATTTTGCAGTGTTCTGTAATGGCGTTTGATTCTCTTTCGTAGATTGTCACTGAAAAGCTTGACAAGAACAACTTCCAGGCATGGAAGTTTAGAATGACAAATTTCCTTATGGGAAAAGGCTATTGGGAGTTCATTACAGGAAATGAAGAAGAACCAGCTCTTCCTAATGTTCCCAATCAACAGGAAATGCAGGCATTTAAAGGATGGCATGAGAGAGCCAAAAAAGTTATGTATTGGCTATCTATCAGTATTTCGGACTCTATGATTGTGCATATTTAGGATGCAAGTATGCCAAAGGAGGCATGGGACACTTTGGCAAAAATGTACAGCACAAATACACAAGCTAGGAAAATGCAGCTCAAACAGGAGTTGCACAATGTGCTGAGAGAAAATTTGAGCATAAATTACTACCACATGAAGGTGAAGAAAATTGCAGATGCACTTGCTTCCATTGGGTCGCCAATGGAAGATGATGATCTAGTTTCTGTGACTTTGAATGGTCTAGGAAAGGATTATGCACAGTTCCGGACATCCATTGCCGTCCGTGAAAAATTTCCTGATTTTGAAGAGTTGTTTGCTCTTCTAATTTCTGAAGAGCAGAGAAATGGGGGTGATCCAAGCTTTAAAAGAGTATGGAGGTGTGACAGAGTCTGAGATGGTCAAGAAACTTGTTTGTTTTGCATGTGATGGTGCTTCAGTCTTGCAAGGTTGTCGGAATGGTGTCTCTGTACAAATAGAAACAAAATATGCTCCTTACTGTGTTGGGATACATTGTATGGCTCATCGCACAAATCTAGCTTACAAAGTTGTGTCCACATTTCCATCAGTACAACGAATCGAGACGTTGGTTAAAAAAAGCTACTCTTACTTTTGCAAGAGTCCAAAAAGATACAATCAATTTAGAGTTATTGCAGAAGCAGTGGGTACAAAAGGGAGGAAGATTTTGAAGAATGTGGATACTAGATGGATATCTTTGGTTCAGCCAGTGAAAAGATTATGGGATGAATACAGGACTTTGGTCTATTTAATGCACATGGAGGTAGAAGAAGAGGTTGAAAAGGCAGATATTTTGTATCATAAACTGACCAACATAGATTCGATATTGGGATTGTGTGGAATTATTCCACTTTTAGACAAAATGAATATGTTGAGTAAAATGTCGCAATCGAAGGATATTTATATCAATGAATATGTCAAGGCAATAAAACTCACTAATTTGAGTATAACAACAGCATACGATAAGAAGTCAAGCTCCAGTTTTCAAGACGAGAAATTGTTCAAAGATTGGAAAAGTTTAATAGACCTAGATGGGGATTCCTCACTTTTAACATGTGACCAGGAAGGATATGTTTGCCTTCGTGCAAACAATCAGATTTTCAGGATGACAAGAGAAAACAAACGACACAAAAGACTACAATACATTAAAAAAGAGGCTTTTTTAAAGAAAGTACAAACGGTGAAAAATGCCCTTAGTGAAGTTGCAAGTGCAGTGGTAGATGAGATTCTTCTTCAAGCAGATCTGCAGGCCATGGTAGAGCAAGCTGATCTGGAGGTCGTGGTAGAAATCGAAATATGCAGCAAACTCAAGAAAACCAGTCCTATGCAGGAGGACGTGGTAACTCTAGAGGCAGGGGGAGCCAAAGAGGCCGTGGTGGATGGCAGAGAGGCCAAAATGCAAACAGCAATGTTGAATGCTACTACTGTGGAAAAATGGGACATATGGCTAAAGACCGCTACAAAAAGTAGAATGACATTATGAATGGAAAATTGCAGCAAGGAAATTATGCATCTTCCAGTAGACAGGGTGATGACAGAAATGAGCATCTATTTATGGTGCAGCATATGACCAATTCTGTGACAAGTGCAGAAGAACGAAATGATGTGTGGTATGTTGACTCAGGTGCATCAAACCACATGACAGGTCATGCAGAATGGATGCAGGATGCAAGGAAAATGGAAAAACCAGGATTTGTGGAGACTGGTGATGATACTGCACATCCTATTGTGCAGATTGGTAAAATTCCTTTGTCTATACAGGATGGGAAAAAGAAATACCTGTCTGATGTATTTCATGTCCCAAACATCACCAAGAACCTGGTTTCTGTTGGTCAAATGGTTGAGCAGGGCTTGCAGGTCAGATTTAATCCTCATGGATGCTTTGTTGAGGATATGAAAAATAACGGTCGCTTGATAGCAAAAGGAAAGAAGAAGGGCAAGATGTTTACATTGGATGGGGACATGCTTGAATTGAGTGCAGCAATGTTTGCACATGGGACCGGTGTAGTTGTAGATATTGATATCTGGCATAAACGCATTGGTCATGTTAATATACAGCGACTTAAATCAATGCAAGCCCAAAATATTGTTGCAGGATTGCCTAAATTCAAGGTTGCAGAAATGCATAAGGTTTGTGAAGCCTGTCACTTTGGAAAACAAGCAAGGAAACCATTTCCTAGGCATGTTCAAGAGAGTAAAAAGCCATTGGAATTGATCCACTCTGATGTGTGGACTACTAAAGCTACATCTATTGGAGGCTGTCACTATTTTGTCACATTTATTGATGACTTCAGCAAAAAACTTTGGGTGTATTTTATGAAAAAGAAAAGTGAAGTGTTTGGGCACTTCAAAGCTTTTGAAGCTATGGTTAAAAAAGAAACAGGCCTGCAAATCAAATGCCTAAGGTCAGATGGAGGGGGAGAGTACCTCTCAAATGAGTTTGCAAGGTTCCTGCAGGAGCATGCAGTAATATTCATGCAGTCATACCCCACAGCAAAATGGAATTACAGAAAGGAAAAGTAGGCATATTGGAGAGGTATCTCGAGCCATGCTAAATGAAAAAGATCTACCAGATTATTATTGGGCTGAAGCAGTTGCTACAGCAGTTTATATAATGAACAGGACTCCCACTGCAGCAATACATGGCATGACACCAGAGGAGATGTATACTGGTAGGAAACCAGACATTTCTCATTTGAAAATTTTTGGTTGCATTGCCTATGTCCATGCGCCAGATGAGTTCCAAGTTGGATCCAAAAGCTGAGAAGTGCGTCTTTATTGGTTATTCTCTGCACAGCAGAAAGGGTATAGATGCTATAACCCTTCTACACGTAAGTTCACAGTGAGCAGAGATGTTGTTTTTTATGAGATGAGCAGTTGGTATAAACCAGTAAATGTGATGATTGATGTAGATGCACAAAATGGTAATGCTGCACAAAATTCGTAGCAGCAATCACAAAATATCAGTGGACCTGCAGTGTCCTCTAGCAGTGGTTCACATACTTTGCCATGGATAGGTAGATTGAGATCAGGAGAATCTCCTCAAAGCAATGCAAATAGTGGTACACAGGTATCACAAAAAGGAAAAGAGAAGGTAGGTCAGCCCATGTTTGATGTGAATGCAGGTCACTCTTATGTGGATGGTGAATCCAGCGGCTTAGAACAGAGCATTGATGATGATTTGGGTATTCCTTCTATTGTTACACCTGGAGTAAGGAAGACCAGGGATGTTTTGAGAGCACCTAGAAGTGAGCCTAGTTTGCGCAGGTCTACCAGGGTTAGGTATCCTGTGGATAGGCTGAAATATGATGGATTTACAGCCATTCACTATGCCTATATGGTCAAAGTGATATAGGAACCAGAACCCACTTGTTTTGAGCAAGCCATGGGAAATGAAAAATGGGAGAAAGCCATGGATGAAGAAATGGATGCCTTGGAAGCAAATGCTACATGGAATTGGTGCCTTTGCCTAAAGATAAGAATGCAATTGGCTGTAAGTGGGTTTATAAGATCAAGCACAATGCAGATGGTTCTGTGAATAGATACAAGGCAAGATTAGTTGTCAAGGGGTATGCACAGACATACGGCATTGATTATGAAGAAACATTCAGTCCGGTTGCAAGGATGGCAACTGTAAGAGCAGTCATTGCTATGGATGCATCAAAGGGATGGTCTTTACATCAGATGGATGTAAAGAATGCCTTCTTGCATGGTGATTTGCAAGAAGAGGTCTTTATGGAGCAGCCAATAGGTTATGTTCATGCTATTCATCCTGAGTTTGTTCGCAGGTTGAAGAAAGCCTTGTATGGCTTGAAGCAAGCACCTAGAGCATGGTCTGACAAGATAGGACAGTATCTTGTCACTATTGGCTTTCAGATTTCCAAGGCAGATTTCTCACTCTATGTGAGAAAAATAGAGAAAGGTATTATGCTGCTTATCATCTATGTTGATGATTTGATCATCACAAGTGATAGTGATGAAGATATCCTTCATGTGAAAATGCTATTGAAGCAAAAGTTTGAGATGAAGGATTTGGGAGAGCTGCGTTATTTCTTGGGCATTGAGGTGATTAGATCACCAAGTGGGATACAACTCTTGCAGAGGCAGTATGGATTGGACATGCTGTCCAAATATGGGATGACAGGTTGTAAGCCTATTTCAGTTCCTTTGGAGCAGAATGTGAAGCTGAGCAAGGATGCAAGTGAGCTTCTGGAAGACCCTACTATGTACAGACGCATAGTAGGAAGTTTGACTATTACCAGGCCAGATTTAAGCTATGCTATTGGATTGGTAAGTCAGTTTATGCAGGCTCCAAGGAAACTGCATTTGGATGCGGCTAGACACATACTCAGGTATGTGAAGTCCACATTGCAGTATGGACTATTTTATGAGGCTGGGGTTCAGATACAGTTGCATGAATACACTGATGCTGATTGGGCTGGTAGTATTTCTGATAGACGATCTACTAGTGGATATGTGTTCTCTTTTGGGAGTGCTGCAGTCACTTGGAGCAGCAAGAAATAGCCTATAGTTGCCTTGTCGAGCACAGAGGCTGAGTACAGGGGTGCAGCAATGACTGCATGTGAGGTAGCTTGGTTGCATAAGCTACTTTATGATATGCATCAGTCTACAGATGGGCCAGTTGTCATTTATTGTGACAACATGAGCAGTATACACTTGGCAAATAAACCAGTCTTTCATGCTAGAACAAAGCACATTCAGGTGCATTATCACTATGTGCGGGAAAAGGTTTTACTAGGTCTTATTGATCTAGTTTATGTCAGCACAGAGGATCAGGTAGCTGACATATTCATGAAAGCATTGGGCACAGAGAAGTTGCACAAGTTCAGAGACCTGCTTGGTGTGCAGGAATTGGGATTGAGCTTGAGGGGGAGTGTTGAGATATCGAGCTCCACTCGTGATATGCCAGGGTGATCGTTGTGCATTTATGTCACCGACTTGTTAGCTGCAGATGCGGTTGGTACACCGCCCAAGAATAATAGCCGGATGACAGCTATCTTTATCTACTCTAGTTCATGGCTCAGTTAGTATGCCACCTTAGTTAGTTGAGTTTGGTTTGAGACCCACATATAGGGTTCTTCTATTTCTTTGTACTTGAGTTCTTTTGGCTTACACAACTAAGAAGAGGAAAACTGTTTTCAGCCTCCACCTTTGTGTGTATTTCCCCATTGTGTATGTGAGAAAGCCGCAAGTGAGACTCCTTCCCTCTCTCCCACTATCTTCACAGGTTTTACTAGGTCTTATTGATCTAGTTTATGTCAGCATAGAGGATTAGGTAGCTGACATATTCACGAAGGCATTGGGTGCAGAGAAGCTGCACAAGTTCAAAGACCTGCTTGGTGTGCAAGAATTGGGATTGAGCTCGAGGGGGAGTGTTGAGATATCGAGCTCCACTCATGATATGCGAGAGTGACCGTTGTGCATTTATGTCACTGACTTGTTAGCTACAAATGCGGTTGGTACACCGCCCATGAATAATAGCTGGATGATAGCTATCCTTGTGTGCTCTATTTCGTGGCTCAGTTAGTATGCCACCTTAGTTAGCTGAGTTTGGTTTGAGACCCACATATAGGGTTCTTATATTTCTTTGTAGTAGAGTTCTTGGCTTTCACAACTAAGAAGAGGAAAACTGTTTTAAGCCTCCACCTTTGTGTGTATTCCCCCATTGTGTATGTGAGAAAGCTGCAAGTGAGACTCCTTCCTTCTCTCCCACTATCTTCACAGCCATGTCCAAAGGATGGTGTATGGTCCCCCAAAGATTAAGAGGCTCAAGAAGTCAGGCATGAAGGCATCTTTAACTTTACAAGGTACCACGAGTAGAGTTCCTTTATACTCTATGTGATACACAATTTGCTCTAGTCGGAAGATCTACTGCATTTTTTCCACCTTTGGTGATTCTTCTTGAACTAGTTCTATGGATTTTGTTCCTTGATATTTTGTTAGAAGAATTATGTGGAAAGCATTATGAATCTTCCAATTCTGTGGTAGTTCTAGTGGATAAGCAACTTCATTTATTGGGCCCCTGACCCAAAATGGTCAACAGTCTCATAGGAGATAGCATTGGATAGACCTTTTCTTTTCCTTTCATTTTCATGATCCGCAAGTTCTAGACCATTCTAGACAATCTCGTTCCCCGTTGTGACGCTAAAAATTGATATTTTTAATTTGGCATTGGTATTGTTTTTCTCTATGTTTTGATAAGAGTTTGAGTATCAAGTGATAGCCTAGCGGCTCTCACTTATTTCTATTTTCTATGATATTGTATGGCATGGAGAGGATGAGTGGAATGGCTCATTGTAAGTACCATAGGTATGAATTATAAATACCTTGGTATGGGGTGAGAGTTATTTGTGTATGGGATATTATGGAGTTTTTTAGAAAATAGGAAGAGTGAGTCATATAAAGAGGTGGGCTCATGTCCATGTGTTCCAATAATATAACAGAGGCCACATGCCAAGCGTGTGGAAGGCATGTGGAGGAGTGTGAAGTCAAGAGGAATCCTTCTAGAACTCCTATGTGGAATAAGGAGGATGTGGACATGTGGAAAAGAGAGGGTCCCTATGGGCTCCATGTGAGGAGACTCTTGACTTTCTCAATATTTTAAGAGTCTTGAGCATCTTGTGATGGGACACATGGCAAGAGTAGCCAAAAAGGACATGGATGGTGACATACATGCTTATGTGATTGATGGGGAAAGGAATCTACAGGCAGCAATTGTAAATGGGTGAAGGAGGGTTACAAAATCTTTATAAAAGGAGCCCTCCTCTCCCTTGTTCATCAATCTCTTCCACCATTAGGCCTCATGTTGATGTAGCTCTAGTCTCCCCAAGCCTCTTCCATGAGCCTTCTCTCCCTCTTGTAGATATTCTCTTATGTAGACTCTTGAGTCCATCTCTCTCTAGTTTATTCTCTCTCTATGAGTAGTCTTGGAGCTTCCGCTCCCTCTTGTATGTATGAAACCTCTTCTTCTCCCTTGTGTTTGTAGTGTTCGAGTAGATTCTCACTCTATTTGTAATGAAGGTCACTTCAGGTTCTCTCTCTCTTGAGTGTCTCTTCCCTTTTCTTTCTTTCAAAGCCTTAAAAGTTCTTTCTATTCAGCTACTCACTGTGCACACATGGTCCATCTATTTCCCGAGCCACCATGCAAAATTATTCCCCTCTTCTAGACGAAATCTATGAGGGGTGGATCGTTGATGAAGGTGGAGTCTTGAGGGAGCATCCAGCTCAGGCGAAATTAGCATGGGTGGAGGGCAATTTTCATGACAGTTTGACCCCCTGTTAGTATTTTGCTCATAACTTTCTGCTTGATAGTCCGATTTTAATTGAATTTATATCAGCGCGAAGCTCTCTTTAAGGCGCATATTTGTATGTGATCAGATCTCTTTAAGGCGCAAAAAGTTATGATTCTCTCTGTCTGACAGTCTGTTTTCATGGCAGTTTTTACCCCCGTCTAGTAAATTGTCCATAACTTTTTGGTCGCTTCTCTGTTTCTTATGAAACATATATCAGCGCGAAGCTCTCTTTAAGGCACATGTCTCTATGCTTAGATCTTGAATCAGATACTACTGCAAAATGTTACGAGTCTTTGTGTCTGACAGTCTGTTTTCATGACAATTTTTACCCCCTTCCAGTAAACTGTCCATATCTCTTCAACCGTCTGTCTATTTTCAATGAAACTTATATCAGCGCGAAGCCCATATTAAGGCATATCTCTTTGTTGCTTGAATCTCTGATATCATGTCTCTACTAAAAGTTATAGGCCTCTATGTCTAATGATAGTTTGTAGAGTGTTTTGAGCTAAGTGTAAAGGTGTCTATGAAGGAGGTGCAATGTTTCCTCAAAATCTACCCATCCGACCTAATCAACCCCTTCAAACTCCTCGATATATATCAATTCATGTCATGTTGAGCCATAAGATCTTCTTTCAACAACGTATCGCTCTTCTCTTTGGCACAGACCGGCTCACTGAGATTATGGCCTATGCTGATCCTTTCCTTCTCCCTATGCTTGATTACAACATCACTTGGGATGTTACCATCTTCATTCTCATCTGAGGGAGGAAAGTATGGTGTGGTATCTTGGCATAAAATCTTCTTTCTAATTTCCCATTCTCAATGATAAATATTTTTGTTAGTCAGTTCGAAAGCAGCAGGAAGTGAAGAGGTGCGTGAAGTTTATTACCCCCAACTTCATGTCACACCGTGCACCCTTCCAGCATGTTGTACGTAAAATAGCACAACATTACAAGGATGTTGTGTGTTTCACTTCAAGCGCTATGGGAGAAATTTAGGAGGGGATGGAGTAGATGGCAGTAGGTATTTTTGAAGATGCAAAATTATGTGCTATCCATGACAAAACAGTGATGGACAAGGACCTTGCTCTCACCAAGAGCATCCGCTCCGATCCCTCCCTTAGGCTGCCATAGATGTTGTTTAGGCTCACTTGGTGTAATTTGAATCATTTTCTAAATCTCTTCCCTTTGAGGCCAATGAATATAAGATATTTTTATGTTCTATTACTGTTCCCATGTTATTCTACATGTTATGTAATGCTTTCCATCACTTTATGCAAGTTCAGCATGAATTGGAGTGGTCAAATGAATTTTTTTCAACATGGAACAGAAGGAAAAAGTGTTCAGTGTCACATAGGGACGCCAAAAAGTCAAAACCTACCATGGTACATATATACGTGCCATGGTGGGTTTTAACTTTTTTGGCCTTGGTCAAATAGGCTCCATATGCGCCATGGTAGGTTTTGACTTTATTGGGCTCCCTACATGATGCTGAACACTTTTCCCTTCTGCACTAGGGTAAAATTCTTACTGGATTGCTTAAAAATGACCATTGTAGTGCAAAAGATTAACTGATATTATGCTTTCGAATAGAATAATAAATGAAAATACTAATGCCAACAACAATTAACGTTACATAATACAATGACAACATAAAATAAAATTTGTAAAAGAACACAAAATGTCACACTGTAGAAAATGGTAATGAGTGATTAGAGGTGATTAGGCTTCATGATTTACCTTTATGGGAATTACTGCCTGGTGGTGGTGGCTCTCATTGACCACATAAGTTGTGGCTAACATTCCACCAAGCTGGCAGTTAATTACTAGCCACCACCAGAGTGGCTTTCTCACCCACCACCACATGCCGTCTACTTCATGATTACTAGCCCGTTTGGGTTGGCGCCTAAGATTCCATCGCGGTGGCCTGTAATTAATATGGATGGAACCCCGGTGGGCTCCAACCACCATGGTGGCTTGAACTTTATAATATATAAGATCCGTGGCACTTGGCATTTTACTACATTACTCTCATCTGCCCCTCCTCTGCTACTTTGCTCCACACCCCTCCATCTCTTTTTTGCCCCTGATCTACTTTGTTCCATGCTCCTGCCTCCAACTCTCATCGCTCATTTGCTCCCTTGCTCATCTGCTGATGCTCACCCTCTCACCTTCACCATGCCTACTACCACCCCTCGATGCTCTTTTATGATCCCAATGTTATCTGCCTTCTCATATAAGGTGATTGCATTGCACTCACTTGGAGTAGTAATGCTGGCACTAGTGGAGACCCTTCATTCCCATAGTAAATTCCCCCCATATATGCATGTCACCACCTTAGATGACATGTTCACCTTTGGCCTCTTTATGACTGTGCTATATGGGTTCCCCCTAGACGTCTACAAAGGCCTCAATATTTTCAGAGCAGAATACTCTCCACTTGTTGGGGGGGGCCGTAATCTGAGTCCTAGCAATGTGCATGGTCTTTGGACTCCCCATCGTCTCCTCCTTTGCCTCCCTAAAACATTTTAATGCAACAAGCTAGATTGGCAGAAATACTAATTTGTATAAATTCCCTCTTGTTGAGATGAGGCTCATAACCACTCAGCTTGGATGTAATCTTTTGGCCTCTAAGGATCTCAAGGATCTTTTGGCTCATTGGATGTAATGTTTTGATCTCTAAGTCTCCCATCAATTGTTGGGTTTTTATTACATTTATGTAATCTCTTTTTGTTCAATTTGAGGCTCTTAGTATTCACTGTTGTTAACTTTTATATTTGAATGGTTATGGTTTCTAGCTGTAATCTTTTGGCCTTTAAGGCTCTCAACAATTTTTGAGTTCTAATAAATGTAAGATCCTCTGTTCCATTTTTGATGGGTATAAGTAGTTAATTTTTATATAACCTGTTATTGAAAGTAGATGTATATTGTAATCTATTTTGCTCAATTTTCACTCGATGAATTGTACTTTTTCCCTCATTTATATTTACTACAATAAGGAGTAAAGCAAGACTACAATTTCCTTGGTTTATGACCAAAATAGTGCTAAAATAGCTCTAACAACCCACCATTGTGGTTGCATAGAGATACATATAGAAAAATAAAATTAAACTTTCAAAAAATGCAATTGATGATATGGCCCTTGAGGGGTCCCCTCTAGGGGCAAGGGCCATATCAACATGCATTATACAATATCGAGGATGCCATGGGATAGAAATGGCATGTCGATATGGAACTTGCCCCTAGAGGGGACCCCTTGAGGGCCATATAATCAATTGCATTTTGCTTGGTTGCACAAGGAAATACATTTTACTTGGTGCAAAAATATATAACTCCAAGAACTCGCGTGGTGGCTATCATAGATCTCCTTCTGTTTGCCAGCGAGTAGGTCGTCAAAGACCTTTTCTTGTAATACGTTAAAATAGGTAAAAGGGCTATAACTCCAAGAACCAACATGGTGGTCTCTCCAAGACAATTTGAAATTTGGGTGATGATAGGTCATTAGGCTAGAGACTACATTGAGGTGATGCTCAGAATGATATATTATATCTCATTATTATGCCAAAAATGAGTGTGATGGTTTCTCCAAGCCAAGATATGATTTGTATGGGCAAAGGATATGGAAAAAGGCTACACGATGACAGGTGGTGGCGGTGTTCAAAATGATAGATTGCATCTCATTATTATGCCAAGAACCAATGCGGTGGTCTCTCCTAGCCAACCTTCAATTTTAATGATCAGCATGGGTGCGATGCCCAATGACAAGTGGAAAAGGTGTAACAAAAACAAAAGGTTGCATGATGATAAGTGGTCAGGCAATTTAGGCCAAAGACTTCTCTGCGTGAAGCGGTGCAGAGATGCACAATGTAGTGTAGAGTTGTCGTGTGTCAAGTTATGCGGTGTTCATAATAAATAGATTGTGTCTCATTATTACGCCAGTGCACCATCATGACATCGAGAAATTTTTGGCGAGTGCACGGGTCCGTGCTAAATTCAAATATTCACCGAGGAGCGCATCACATCGCAGCCCCAAAATGGCCCTGAAAATAGTTCTACGCTTGGTTGCACCGAAGAAAATGTTGACCCCAATAGAAATTGGAAGAATCAATCCATGAGCTCGCTAAAAGAAAACAAGCTTTGGAAAGATCTATCTATGGCCAAGTTAACATGATGTTTAGAAGGAACAAGAGAAGTCGATAGAGCAAGTACAAAAGTTGAAGGGAACACCTTTGGGACCGAAGAAGATGAAAAGACAATTGCAATCTATGAATGCTTTTTTGGCCAATAGTGGTGCCCAAAAGAGGAGAGTATGGGTTGCAAGGTTAGTTCCACATTTTTTAATGAAATTTCTTACTCCAAAATATTCGTGGTGTTGCATTGTTTCCACTAAGAGTCATTTGTACTCTACTTTAGGAATTTCATGGAAGATGTGATGGGAAAAATGGAAATGGATGATAGTGACGCTTCATATGTTTTAAGAAGTCTAATAAAGCCAAGTGATGTTATTGAAGTGGACCCTATACAAAAAGGGTTGTGTGAAAAAGTTGCTAGAGGTGTGATGAAGGACCTAAAGGGCCTCGAGCAAGCAAAGGAGGTGCTTAGAGCTTGTGATGTTGTTGGTGTACAAGTTGCTAGAGAGATGATGAAGGACTTCAAGGGCCTCGTGCAAGCATAGGAGGTGCTTAGAGCTTGTGATGCTGCTAGTGTAAGTCGTGAAGCTTACAATTCTATTTTTAAAAATTTCAAGATTGTTATGGAGGAAAAGTATAAGATATCTGCAATGCCATTGCCAACACCATGGTCTGTAAGGCTTGCACATTAAGAAACAAACCAATGTGCTAGAGAAAAGCTTGGAGGAATTAGGATACCATTGTGTAAGTGGCACAATGACTTGGAAGAGTAAAAAGAAATTTGGCATCCAAACATTGGAGATGAATGCTTTCAATAATGTTTACGTGGATTTAGAGAATATGCAGAGAGCCAAATTCTATGGGATGAGAGGAAGCTAAGAGAAATTCTCTTTTCGCATTCAACTTTACTTCACATTTCTAGATCCTTACTGTATTTCTCTTTTATTGTACAGATGGCTAGCTAGTATTTGTTATAAAAATGGATGAAGCTCAGTTGGTAAAAGAGCACAATCTAGAGAGGGTGAGTATTTGTATTATGAATGATGCCTTGCATTTTGTTCAAGGGGATGAGGCAACTGAGCAAGGTTTCTCAATCCAATCTAAGAAGGACATATGGTGTCTTGCTACATCTGAGACTAGGCCAAAGGAGTGCCATGAGACATTGAGTTAGGTTTTAGAGAGAATTGGCATCCCATCAATTATTCAAAGACAAAAGGCAGGGCAAACATTGACAGTGGATGGTGGGCATGGAACATTTAACGTTGAATGGCATCTAGCTGGTGATTTGAATACCCTTGAGCACTTGTATGGTTGTGATATAGGTGTAGATGCTTAATGGACATGCTTGTATTGCACCCAGTCTTAGAAGTTACAAAAGGGAAGCCTACAATGGAAAATGGCATCCTTTCTTGAAACCTAAGTGCATCCCTGATCATCATCACAAAAAGTATCCTAAGTGGGACCCCATTCTATCAATTCTTTTCGACTAGGTACACATGTACTTTGCATGCTAAACTGCATATACTTGACAAGTTACTCTATCGCATCTAGTTTATGCTTGGAATTTGAGGCCACAACAAGTCTCTACATAATGCATTGCAAAAGTTGAAGAACTACTCTCACTGGTGGGATTTCACGGAGGCAATGTGAAGCTTAATCAGGACAAGAAAAGATATAAAAAGACACAATCTTCTTGCTAAAGTGTCCATGGGTGGTGGAAATGCAAGGATGTTCTTGTCCAACCACAATGTTGATAAATAAAAACATACACTGACTTATAGCACCCTAGGTTGGGAGTACTAGAAAGCTTTGTGTGAGTGCACTTCAATCCAACCTATGATTTGCATGGGAAAAGGATGCAGGCAGAAGGCTGCACAATGACAAGTGGTCAAGCCACAGTCTGCACTAAGGCAGTGTTCAGAATGATAAATTGCATCTCATTATTACGCTAAGAAGCAGCGCGGTGGTCTCTCCAAGCCAACCTTTCATTTTAATGATATTCATGGGTACGATGCCCAATGATAGGTGGAAAAGCTATGGCAAAAGGCTGCATGATGATAAGTGGTCATGTAGCTCAGAGATGTGCTATGCAAAGCAGTGCAGAGATGAACGATGTAATGTAGAGATGCCATGTGTTGAGCTATGTGGTGTTGAGAATAAATAGATTGTGTCTCATTATTATGCCAGTACACCATCATAACATCAAGAATACTTCCGATGAGAGCATGCGTCCATGCAAAATTCAAATATTTGCCCAGGAGTGCATCGCGTCGCGGCCCCAAAATGGCCCCAAAAATAGTTCTTCAATTGGATACACCCAAGAAAACATTGAACCCGATAGAAATTTAAAGAAAATATCCATGAGCTCGCTAAAAGAAAACAAGCTTTGGAAATATCTATCTATGGCCAAGTTAACATGATGTTTAGAAGGAACGAGGTAAGTCAATAGAGTGAGTACAAAAGTTGAAGGGAACACCTTTGGGACCAAAGGAGATGAAAAGACAATTGCAATATATGGATGCATTTTTGGCCAATAGTGGTTCCCGAAAGAGGAGAGTACGGGTTTCAAGGTTAGTTCCCAAATTTTTAATGAAATTTCTTACTCCAAAATATTTGTGGTGTTGCATTGTTTCCACTAAGACTCATTTGTACTCTACTTTAGGAATTTCATGAAGAATGTGATGGGAACAATGGAGATGGATAATAGTGACCCTTCACATGGCTTAAGAAGTTTAATAAAGCAAGTGATGTCATTGAAGTGTTGAAGGACCCTAGACAAAAAGGGCTATGTGAACAATTTGGTAGAGAGGGTATGAAGGACTTCAAGGGCCTCGTGCAAGCAAAGGAGGTGCTTGGAGCTTGTGATGCTGCTCATGTAAGTCGTGAAGCTTACAACTCTACTTTAAAAATTTTCAAGTCTGCTATGGAGGAAAAGAATAAGATATATACAATGCCATTGCCAACACCTTGGTCTCTAACGCTTACACGTAAAGAAACCAACCAATGTGCTAGAGATAAGCTTGGAGGCTACCATTGTGTAAGTGGCACAGTGACTTGGAAGAGTAAAAAGAAATTTGGCATTCAGATCATTTGAGATGAATGCTTTCAATAATGTTTACGTGGATTTAGAGAATTTGTAGAGAGCCATGGTCAAATTCTATGGGATGAGAGAAGGTAAGAGAATTTACCTCTTCTCATTCAAGTTTTTTTCTTCTCATTTCTATATCCTTACTGTATTTCTCTTTCATTGTATAGATGGCAAGCTAGTATTTGTTATAAAATTGGATGAAGCTTAGTTGGTAAAAGAGCACAAGCTAGAGAGGGTGAGAATTTGTATTATGAATGATGCCTTGCATTTTGCTCACTAAACGGGGAGCCACTCCTACTCCCTGAGGTAAATTGTCCTATTGCAGATGCCTCTCAGGAAGACCCCTCCATGAGATCTTCATTCAGAAAGGGGGATTTCACATCCATCTAAAACACGGGCCAACTTCCCTGGGCAGCTAAAGCCAAAACACTGCGAATTGTGGTTAGTCGAGCTGTGGGAGCAAAAGTATCTTGATAATCAAAACCATGTACCTGTGCAAATTTTTTTGCCACGAGCCGAGCCTTGTACTTATCCAACGTGCCGTTGGACTTGTACTTGGTCTTGTACACCCACTTGGTTCCGATTACCTTGCGTTTTGGTGATCGATCCACAAGGTCCCAATGTTGTTCTTCATTATGGAGCCATACTCTGACTGCATAGCCTCCATCCACCTATCATCGCCCTGTGCCTCTTCAAGACACTTGGGTTCATTAGCACAGATCACTTCTGTCATCAAAGCATAGTTGACCAAGTGTTCTTGCACCCTTCTTTGCTCCTCTAATCTCTTGGACCGGCGGTGTTTGGATGGTTCCTCCTCAATGGCTGGAGGTTCTCTGCCGTCCAAAAGTTGCTTTACCCATTGGCGGAGTTCAGTCTGCTATTGGTGGCGGTACTAGATGGATACCCTGGTCCTGGTTGTCTGGGAAGGAAGCATCCTCCTCCAATTGATGCGGCTATTCTGAGAAGACCACATTGCGATGTACAATTACCTTCTTGGTAACAGGGTTATAGAGACGGTAACCCTTCGCCTCTTCACTGTAGCCCAAGAAAATACACTTCCGGCTCTTCGGTTCCCATTTGGTCCTAGTAGCATCAGGGACATGCACAAAATAGTCACATCCAAAAACTCTGAAATGTGCAGTTGAAGGTTTCTTACCAGAAAAGGCCTGCAGTGGAGTCATCTCGTTCACAGCCTTCGTGTAGCTACGATTGAGAATGTAAATTGTAGTGTTACATGCTTCAACCCAGAAAGTCTTTGGAAAATCTTTCCCTTTCATCATACTCCAGCCCATTTTGCAGATGATGCGCATCTTGCATTCTGCTACTCCATTTGCTGTGATGTATGTGGCGAGGGTTTCTGACTCTTGATTCCGTGACTTTTGCAGTAACTTTCAAATTCAGTCGATGTGAACTCTCCACCTCTGTCTGATCTCAACTTCTTCACCTTCCTCCCTGATTATTTCTTGACCATTACATGCCATTCCTTGAACCTACTGAAAGCCTCGTCTTTCATCTTCAGGAAGTATATCCATACCCTTCTACTGTAGTCATCGATCAGCATCATGAAGTAGAAGGAACCACCCAAAGCTTCCATCTCCATCTTTCTGCAGAGGTCCGTGTGAATGAGCTCTAGAGGAGCCTTTGCCCTGCTGGCCTCTTTAGGAAAGGGCTGCCGATGCTGCTTGTCCATCATGCAAGCTTCACATACATCAGGCATATTTGAAATTTCTGGTAGGTCTGCAATCATTCCACTTTCATGCATCTCCTTCAAGAAACTAAGGTTTAGATGACCAAACCTCTCATGCCATAGCTTAGTGTTCTTCACATCCGCTCGAGCACTGAAAGCTGAGAGTTCGTAAATGTTGTTGCATCGTGTACCTTTACCAACGACCTTCCATTGAAGATCCAAGATCTGTGCACCATTCTTATCGAATTGAACTTTGAGGTCCTGATCCGTGATCGCGGAAACGGACAACAAGTTCCTCTTAATATCTGGCACATAAAGAACATCAGACAACTGTTTTACAACTCCATCTGACTTGAGAGCAATCGTACCTTTTCCTTTTGTTGGACATTTTGCATCATTACCGACTGCTACCATGATGTCATTCCCTACCGGCTGTAGAGAGGTATACCAATCCTTCCGACTAGTCATGTGGCGTGATGCACCACTATCAATGATCCAAGGTTCATCCGTAGGTACATGAAGTGCCTCCATGCAAATCTCCTCAATTGCGATGAATAGCTCTATGGGTATTGCTTGCGCGCTGTTGCTTGACTCTGTAAGTCCATTGCTAACACTTTGTTTATAAAATTTGATGAGGGTATGAAGCAATGGGATAGCGTTGCTCAAACAAATGGCCACATGTGACCATGCCACTGAAGAACAATCCAACAAGAAGAGACTTTACCATCTCCATATTGATTTAGAAGAAGATTATGCACCTGCTCAAAAACGATGGAAAGAGGGAAGCAAGGTCCACAAGTAATTGAAATGCAAAGAGAGAACATGAGGATAGAAGGTTTACATCATATCAATTTATGATGTGATGGAAGCATTTACCCAAAATGTGCAATCGAAAACTTTACTCCTCCATTTTCCAATCTAACAACACTACTGATGTATGTGGGTGATGGGAATACGGGCGTACATGGATACATCAAAGCTCAATCTGCGGCCGTGGAAATGTACAAAGGCTTGTAACAACAAGAGATGGGAATGAAATTGCAACAGATAGCAGAAATGTCTAAATTGAAAGAGCAGCTACATAAAGAAACTAAAGAACACACCAAGACAAAGGAGATGTTGAGGAAATCCAAAAGAAAAGCCATACCCTTAGGAGGTAGACTTACAAATAGAAAAATTCTTAACGTTACGGATTTCAAAGCTGGTAGCGGAGGATGCAAGCACATAGTTCAGGAAGCAAGGTAGGTTTTCTTTTGCAATTTTGAATGCAACACAAAGACAATGATTACTTGATGATAATAGCAATTAAGCTTAGAAAAAATCTTTTCTTTGTGCCTGTTATAGGAAAATTATTGAGCCTCAGAAAGAAAATGTTGATCCTCATGCCCCTCTAGTAAAGCAAATGAAAGCTTTACTATCAACTACAATTGCAAAAAGTATGCTAGAGCTAAGAGAAAAAGTATGAAACAATAAAACACAATGTTGTGCAACAAGTTGTAGATGGAAACAAAGTTGATGTGAATCTAATCCAAGGGGCTCTCAATGAGAGTGGAGTGAGCAAGAAAGGTTACACTTCCATTTTCAATGCAGTATCAACAACCTTGAAAGATAAGAGGATAAAACATGTGCTCTTACTGAAGCTTGCGGAAGTGTGGAAGTTAAGAGGCGGCGGGTCTTAGCATGGGAAGGTGACACAAAAAGCACTGTCCGGGACATTTACTGCTTTTAGTGGTATAGGACACCTATTTCAAACCTTAAAAAATTATTGCAATGATAAAATGTGCTTTTTGACTCTTACAATATTGTAAGTTCATTAAATAATATTGATATTTAAAAAAATCATATATTAAGGTACATAATTTGTGCTATAAGTAATGTGCTATGTGCTTTCATAAAGCACAAAAAGCATGTCACCTAACCATGCTTAGATCCAAGCCTACTCAACCAATAAGTATGGAAGTAGGGAAGTGAGAATCAAAGAGTAGGAGGCCAAAAGCAAGCCATTGTAGCCTTATGTACCTGTGTGCACGAATACCAAGGCTATAATATAGTCATACATGGGGCATGGGTCTTGAGGCTGATGCCATTATTATGACATGCTTATATTTATGGAATGTATAGTACTGGTACCTAGGGCCTAAATGTGGCATCCTTCTATCACGTTTGAAGGTGATTTGACCGTTGTTGGAGGTAGCTACATATACCTCTCCTGATACTCATTCATCCACTTACTTGACATCTCTTTTGTCTCATTCCATCAACTGCGATCCACATGATCCATCCACCACGCTCCAAACTCCATCGCCACACTTTAGAAACCAACCTTTAAGCAGATGGTCTACCACACCTAAAAGTTAGTATGATGGAGTCCAACCCTTTTCTACATCTACTTTATTTCTGAATCCCTCAACTAGTTAGGTGTGCTTAAGAAAATGATTTGAGATATTGGCGTAGAATCAAACACTTCAAATAGCTTTCTTTAGCACATTTCTTAGGTTTCTATAGGAAAAACACAAAATGCAATCATTTTTGAAATTTGGATGGTTACTAATTTTGAAAAGAGCACAAAATGCACTCATGCTTGAAATCTAGTAGGCAAATTGGAAAGGTGCTCAAGAAAGTGATTTGGTTTGCTGGTTCTCTTACCAACTCTGCAAATCACTTTCTTAGGCACACTTCTACATATGCATTTTCTTTTGGATTTTTGGTGGTGCTATTCTCTTTAGGCTTCTGAAGGTAGCTGGAAATTTCAACATGTGAGAAGTTGATGTAACATGTGTAATGTGTTTAAGAAAGAGATTTGAAATGAAATGGGCATGCCCTCAAACCTCAAAATCATGCCAAATACTTCCTATTGTTGTGGCCCCTTTAATCTCTCCATCTCCTCTCTTTGCCTTTCTTGCTCCCCTTGTTGGTCTAGATGCTCCATGCCAGGACCCCACGAAGGAGGGAGGGGCAGTTGATCACGATGGATTGGACTATTTTGTCCCTCTTGAGAGACCTTGCCCTGTCTAGCCCAAAGTCATGCCTGCATGCACTAGGGCCCCTCGAGGGCTTTCTTTTGTTTTTTTTTAAATGTATTTGTTTCTTGTGTGTGATGGGTATGTTTCTGTGTGATGGCGGAAAGACACGACCCAAAAATAAAGAGATACCAAAAAAAAAAACATAAAAAAGCCCAAAGTCGCGCTTGCACATACCAGGGCCTCTCGGGGGCTTTTTTATGTTTCTTTTTTGGGGAGGGATGCATCCCCCATCACACACACACACACACACACCTATCACACACACACACATCACGATGTTGACTACAGAGTTCAAGGTGCCAACCGTACAATTCAAGGCGCTGACTGCACAGTTCAAGGCTTCTCTTTAGCATTCTTTTCTTTCGCATTCTGTGTCTAGGATTGGTTTGCAAAGTCCATCTCAATCATTACTGCATAGTCATTGGTCAATCGCATCCACCCACCATAGTGCCACCTCCCCACAATTAGTGCCACCTCTGCACACAATTGTCAATTCATACCAAGCACATACATGCATGTTGCACATCACACATCCCATGCCATATTTTTTATTACGCTTTACTTGGAAAGCCTGTTTAAAAGTTAAAATTTTTCTCATATGTTAATTAAGCATATCCATACATGAATTTGGAATTCAAACTCTCTTCATGTGAAGAGAGTGGGAGAGAAGTAAGGAGTCTCACTTGCAGCTTTCTCACATACACAATGGGGGAATACACACAAAGGTGGAGGCTGAAAACAGTTTTCCTCTTCTTAGTTGTGAAAGCCAAAAGAAGTCTCTTTTAGTACAAAAGGAATAGATGAACCCTATATGTGGGTCTCAAACCAAACTCAGCTAACCTAGGTGGCATACTAACTAAGACACTAACTAGAGTACATAAAGATAGTTGTCATCCAGCTATTATTCATGGGCGGTGTACCAACTACATCTACAGCTAACAAGTCTGTCACATAAATGCACAAGAGTCACCGACCACTTTGGCTCCCCCTGCCTCTAAGGTTACCATGTCCTCCTCCATAGGACTCGTTTTCTTGAATTTGCTGCATATTCTCATTTCTACCATGGCCTCCAGATCGGCCTGCTCTACCTCTGCCTCTACCTCTTCCAGCATTTGAGTAGAAGATAGTTTCTTTTGAAGTTCCTCCTGAAGAAGATGCACCACCATTTCTCTGCTCTTCAGAAATTAGAAGAGCAATCAACTCCTCAAAATCAGGAAATATTTCACGGACGGCAATGGATGTCCAGAACTATGCATAATCCTTTCATAGACCATTCAAGGCCACAGAAACTAAATCATCATCTTCCACTGGCGACCCAATGGAAGCAAGTGCATCTGCAATCTTCTTCACCTTCATGTGGAAGTCATTGATTCTCATATTTTCTCTCTGCACATTATGCAACTCCTGCTTGAGCTACATTTTCCTGGCTGGGTATTTGTGCTATACATTTTTGTCAAAGTATCCCATGCCTCCTTCGGCATGCTTGCATCCTGAATATGCACAATCATAGAATCTGAAATAATGATAGATAGCCAGTACATAACTTTTTTGGCTCTCTCATGCCATCCTTTAAATGCCTGCAACTCTTGTTGATTGGGAACATTAGGAATAACTGGTTCTTGTTCAGCTCCAGTAATGAACTCCCAATAGCCTTTTCCCTTAAGGAAATTCGTCATTCTAAACTTCCATGCTTGGAAGTTGTTCTTGTCAAGCTCTTCAGTGGTGACTATCTGTGAAAGAGCATCACACGCCATTACAGAACACTGCAAAAAACACAACTTCTGCCTCACAAGGGCAAATCTACAAAACTGATGTCACTTCCTAGTGATGATTTTGCATCAACGGGAAATAAGAATGATTCTGTCACTCCCAATATCTCTATGCACATGCATATGATGCAATTTCCTGCGGTAACTTTTCACCAACCTGCGGAACAATGGTCGCACAGCAAAAACATGGCACTTTTCTGAGCACCTACGGAAAACTTATGCCGTCAAAAATATGGCCTCGAATCAAAAAAATAATGTGACCTCTCACCACACCGCAAAGGGCGTCCCAATCAATTCACTCTTGCACTTTCCGGCTGTGCTACCTGTAGAGATTTGCTCCCAAACTTGAAAAAGGAAAGCAACACTGATCCTCTTACCAAAATACCACGAACTTGGTTTGCTTCCTTGAGCTCCTTACCACGAACCGAGCTCTGATACCATGTGAAGAGAGTGGGAGAGAACTAAGGAGTCTTACTTGTAGCTTTCTCACATACACAATGGGGGAATACACACAAAGGTGGAGGCTGAAAATAGTTTTCCTCTTCTTAGTTGTGAAAGCCAAAAGAAGTCTCTCTTAGTACAAAAGGAATAGATGAACCCTATATGTGGGTCTCAAACCAAACTCAGCTAACCTTGGTGGCATACTAACTGAGCCACTAACTAGAGTACATAAAGATAGCTAGCATCCAGCTATTATTCATGGGTGGTGTACCAACCACATCTACAGCTAACAAGTTGGTGACATAAATGCACAATGGTCACCCTGGCATATCACGAGTGGAGCTCGATATCTCAACACTTCAAACATATTAACAAGGAGACCTATGTCATGGCCACCTTCCGATCAAAGAGGCAAAATTTTTGCCCGAATCAATTTGCTTCTTCATGCTTGAAATGTGTCGCAATTTATACACCCATATCTTGATCATTAGCATTCAAAGTTGGGACCCACTTTGAATCATGGTTTCATATGCCATGTTATTCACATCATTTTGATGCCATTACAACCATTTTAATCCATTGTTGCTCATAGCTATAAGTGCATTTGTTAACATATATGAGCATACCTTACCATTTTGTATCAAACTTCATTGCAGTCATCACCAATGCCTTTAGAATATCAAGGCACACTTCTAAAGAGATTTTGGCCATTCCTAGCATACTTTACAACATTTTACACCATAAGTGCCTACATCCTCAATTGTGTGTAGCACCCCTTAGCCACAATGTCCATAAATGTCAAAACCCAATTTCCTATGCTAGGATTGAGTCAATCATATGCTTGTTCCCTATCCAAATTTGATAATGCACAAACACCAACCAAGTATACATATTGATTACTACCATCTCCATGTGGAACCATTGGCATAAGTCAGAGCTTGCCATCTCAATCATGGAGCATATATCCTCTTATTTTACAATAATCCTTCCAACTAACCATTCACATAAATAAATTAGCCACCATATTATTGTTCTATTTCTTTTTATTGCTATTTTGATTAGAGTTCATCGTCAATCTTGATCTTGTCTATTCATACACCTAGTAACTTGAAGAATTCTTGAAACCTTTGATAAGGGAATGCACTTTTATTCAAAATCAGCTGTATATTTAAATTAAGGATACACTAAAATCCAAGAAATGAAACTCAATCTGGAAAACAAGAGAAATATATATTAAACTTTGATGTCTATACAATATTTCTTGTATATTGCATCCAATAGATGCACTTTTTACAAAATATTTGCTTGCTTATCTTTAGCTCTACTATTGTTGCTCTCCTCTGAGTTGACAAAACAGTGGGTTCATTGAAAGATTCTACAAGCTGCCCAGCATCATAAATAGCCGTCAAAGCACCCATTGCAGCAGCCACCATGATTTTTCCTACTAGTTTCTCTCCGAAAGTAGATAGTGCCAAGTCCCACCTCACCAAAATACATTTGCATGCAGAAGGGGGATGGCATTGGTATCTAGATTCACCCTAAAATGGAAGAAGTTGAAAATGTGCAATTTCTGCATGTGCAAAGATCTTTTAATAAATCCAACAATATTTACACTTTTGAATTGTTTCTTTTGCCATGCACTCGCTTGCTATATGGCTCATAAGCATGCCAAAGTTCATTGCATTTCATAATACACAACATCAAACCTGATAGCATGCCATTTGGCCTATTTGCATTTTGAAGCATTTGAGGCCACATTGCACTTGTTTGGGATATCCAATTCTGCTAATGTGTATCATCGAAGAGGAGAAAACTGACGGCTGAAAATTTCACTACTCGGCAAGGACAAAGCAGAGAGTCAAGGTGGTTGGTGAGGGGCCCCCCATGCTCAAGCTGGCACTACTGCTACAACCAATGTCAAAGGCTCTCATAAGAGGAAATGGAAGTCAGTTCATATTCTTAAACATGCAAAGAAGAAAAGGTTTCCCAAAAGGTATTAGTGCTTACGGAGATAAGGAAGGCATGAGAAGCCATGGGATATGCAATTCCGAAGGCACCCTTTCAAAGCCTTGTGAGGGATATCTATGATGATAATCAGCTAGCATATAGATGGCATAGGTATGCAATGCTTACCCTCTTGAAGATTGGATGATAGCATTCTTCCAAGACAACCTGATTGTTATTTTTCATACTTATAGAGTCACCTTGATGGTGAAGGATTTTGAGACACTCAAGTAAGTTTGTTATATATACGATAAGCCCCTTCATCCTTCCAATTGGGTGGAACTTAAAATTAGGGACGTTTTATTTGTGCCACTAGCAAGGAAACCAAAGGATGAAGGGGTACAAATAGAGGAGGTAACACACAACAAGGACACAAGACTCCCAGATGGATGGTACAATGAGGAGGATTCATTCAGTGATACTTCAAGCACATGTTAAAGCAGCAATGCCTAACATGGACTGGATAGCCAATGAGGATGACAAGCCTGATAACTCTGAGGATGATGGTGAAGCTTCAACAGTCCGTATTAGTCATGGTAAAGGCCATGCTGTTACTACATTCAACTAGGCTACATGCAAGTGCAGGAAGGCATCTCTTGACTAACCAAACTGACGGTAGACGGAGCATTTCTCGGGGCAGCCCACTCTCAGGTTGCGAGGCCCATTGGAGCCTCAGATGATCCCAGATCGCTCTGGGCCGAACGGTGACTGTAGGTTAGTTGCTCTGTTTTGCGCACCGGTTCTATCATATGGTCAGTGGCCTCCGACCCCCAATCGACCGTTTTGGGCGGACTGGATCGGTCACCCAATTGAGCCTAACCGACTACGACTGGTGGCTATATAAGAGCAAGCTCGTGAAGCCCATTTCATCACTGGCTACAGCAACCCTGATTCCTTAGCATCCATCCTCCTTCTTCTACTGTTTCCAACATGCCATCGAAGCTTCTTTCATAGGAGCGCACGGTTGGGAGGCAGCGCCATCTATTGTATCAGTTCTACAATAATCAAATTTTTTATTCTCCATACTATCTTGTTTTCTCTCTTGCGTACGAGATCCTGTTATCTGTTGAGCACAGATGTTGTATTATTTTCTTACATGGTATCAGAGCCTAGACTCTAGCAAAAAGATTTGGTAGTGTGTTTCTATTTGCGAGCAGATTGTGAGAGATGGCCAAGCCCACAAGATTGCGAATCCCACCATTCAGTGAAAGTGGAAAGTTGGACGGCTCTAACTATTTACTTTGGAATTCAAGATAAAGATCATCCTAAGCACATACGAGCTTTGGGACACTGCTACTAGGGTGGATGTGAGGCCAGTTGCGAGACCGGATCTAGCCAATGTAGGACAACAAATAGTACCAACTGCGGATGAGATTCTCACGTGGACAAGAAGAAATGTAGATGTGCTGTGTTCTATTATCTGCAGTGTTAGTGATTTCTTCATGGCGTTAATTCAACATGTCACCACAGCGGAGGAGGCATGGACGGTCTTGAAAAATCATTAGAGTCCACGAATCAGACACAGATTTAGAATCTGGAGACTCAACTCGCGAACGAGAAGTTGTCTGAGTCTGAAGCGGTAGAGAAGTTCATCACCAGGGTGAAGAATCTACACGATCAGATGACTGTGATTGGCATCACCATCACCAGCGAGAATCTAGCACGAAGGTGCATACGGATTCTCCCACCAAAGTACGATGGTCTTGTTACGGCGCTGAATACGCAGAACAAAAATCCGCCCCTCAACTTTGAGGATTTCAGCACAATGCTACTAGAGGAGGAGATGCCTCAAAAGGTGAGGACTGCGGCTTTCTAGACCGGATCAAAGAAAGGTAAGGGTAAGGACTCTAGTAACCCATCTTCTTCTGATGATAAAAAGAGAAAGAAGAAGATCAAGTGCTTCTATTGCAACAAGGCACGGCACAAGCAGAATGAGTGCCGAAAGAAGATTACAAATGAAAGAATGGAGTAAAGAAAGAGTCCAGCAACAGTGTGCACGTAGCACCAATAGAGCTGTTCGTAGCAATTGAGGAGATTTGCACACAGGCAGTTCATGTACCTACGGATGAACCTTGGATCATTCACAGTGGTGCATCGTGCCACATGACCAGTCGGAAGGATTGGTATACCTCTCTATGGCCGGTAGGGAATGACATCCTGGTAGCAGTCGGCAATGATGCAAAATGTCCAACAAAAGGAAAAGGCACGATTGCTCTCAAGTCAGATGGAGTTGTAAAACAGTTGTCCGATGTTCTTTATGTGCCAGATATTAAGAGGAACTTGTTGTCCATTTCTGCGATCACGGATCGGGACCTCAAAGCTCAATTCGATAACAATGGTGCACAGATTCTGGATCTTCAAGGGAAGGTCATTGGTAAAGGTACATGGTGCAACAACATTTATGAACTCTCAGCATTCAGTGCTCAAGCGGATGTGAATAACACTAAGCTGTGGCATGAGAGGTTTGGTCATCTAAACCTTAGTTCTTTGAAGGAGATGCATAAAAGTGGAATGATTGCAGACCTACCAGAAATTTCATATCTGCCCAATGTATGTGAAGCTTGCATGATGGGCAAGCAGCATCGGCATCACTTTCCTAAAGAGGCCACCAGGGCAAAGGCTCCTCTAGAGATCGTACACATGGACCTCTGCGGAAAGATGGAGATGGAAGCTTTGGGTGGTTCCTACTACTTCATGATGCTCATCGATGACTATAGTAGAAGGATATGGATATACTTCCTGAAGACTAAAGATGAGGCTTTTAGTAGGTTCAAGGAATGGCATGTAATGGTCGAGAAAGAAACGGGGAGGAAGGTGAAGAAGTTGAGATCAGACAGAGGTGGAGAGTTCACATCAACTAAATTCGAAAGTTATTGCAAAAGTCATGGAATCAAGAGGCAGAAACCCCCACCACATACATCATAGCAAAATGGAGTAGCAGAACGCAAGATGCACATCATTTGCAAAATGGGCCGGAGTATGATGAAAGGGAAAGATTTGCCAAAGACTTTCTGGGCTGAATCATGTAACACTGCAGTTTACATCCTGAATCATAGCTACACAAAGGATGTGAATGGGATGACTCCACTGCAAGCCTTTTCTGGTAAGAAACCTTCAGCTGCACATTTCAGAGTTTTTGGATGTGACTGTTTTGTGCATGTCCCTGATATTGCCAGAACCAAATGGGAACCAAAGAGCCGGAAGTGTATTTTCTTGGGCTATAGTGAAGAGGCGAAGGGTTACCGTCTCTATAACCCTGTTACCAAGAAGGTAATTATAAGTCGCGATGTGGTCATCTCAGAACAGCCGCATCAATTGGAGGAGGATGCTTCCTTCCCAGACAACCAGGACTAGGATATCCATCCAGTACCGCCACCAATAGCAGACCGAACTCCCCCAACAGTGCTTGGGAGGATTCAAGACAAAGAAGATGAAGAAGAGCCTACCAATGGCAACGGCCATTTGGGTAAAGTAGCTTTTGGATGGCAGAGAACCTCCAGCCATTGAGGAGGAACCATCCGAACACTGTCGGTCCAAGAGATTAGAGGAGCAAAGAAGGGCGCAGGAACACTTGGTCAACTATGCTTTGATGACAGAAGTTATCCGTACTGATGAACCCAAGTGTCTTGAAGAGGCACAAGGCGATGATAGGTGGATGGAGGCTATGCAGTCGGAGTATGGCTCCATAATGAAGAACAACACTTGGGACCTTGTGGATCGACCACCAAAACGCAAGGTAATCGGAACCAAGTGGGTGTACAAGACCAAGTACAAGTCCGACGGCACGTTGGATAAGTACAAGGCTCGGCTCGTGGCAAAAGGATTTGCACAGGTACATGGTTTTGATTATTAAGATACTTTTGCTCCCACAGCTCGACTAACCACAATTCGTCGTGTTTTGGCTTTAGCTACCCAGGAAAGTTGGCCCGTGTTTCAGATGGATGTGAAATCTGCCTTTTTGAATGAAGATCTCAAGGAGGAGGTATACGTGGAACAACCACCAGGTTTTGAGATCCGCGGTTCAGAAGGTAAAGTTTGCAAATTGAAATCTGCAAATTGAAGAAGGCACTTTACGGGCTGAAACGGGCCCGACGAGTGTGGTACCAACGAATTGATGCCTACTTTCTACAAAACGGGTTCAGGAGGAGCCCATCTGATGCAAATTTGTACATCTTGAGAGAAGGAGGCAAGTCTATGATCGTGGTCCTTTATGTGGATGACCTTGTCATAACAGGGAACCATGAAGAGAAGATCTTGTAGACGAAGCATTTGCTAGGAAGAGAGTTTGAAATGACAGGATGCATTTCTGTTTGGGGATCGAAGTTTGGCAGGAGCCGAAATAGATCTTCATTTCACATCTGAAGTATGCTGGAGAGATACTGAAGGCATTTGGCATGGCTGAGTGCAAGACAGTTGGTACCCCTATGGAGGTTGATGTGAAGCTCTCAAACGAGGATTCATCACCACTGGTGGATGAAGCGAAGTACATAAGGCTTATGGGCAGTTTGATTTACTTGTGCAACACACGGTCGGACATCAGTTTTGCGACTGGTGTACTAAGCAGGTTTTCCAATAAGCTCTGGGAGAACCATTGGAGGGCAGGGATGCGGGTGCTGAAATACATCAAAGGCACACTTGATTATGGCATCACCTATACCAAGGGAAACATCTTGACCAAATTCTGTGACTCGGATTGGGCAGGAGATGTGGATAGTAGGAGATCAGTGACAGGGTACTGTTTCTCACTTGGATCTGGAGTTGTGTCATGGGTCAGCAAGAAGCAACCCACAGTTGCTCTTTCTTCTACCGAGGCCGAGTACAAACCTGCATGCTTTGCTTCTTACGAGGCAGTGTGGTTGAGGAGGATTTTGGGGGACATGGGTGCAGTGCAGAACAAGCCTACGCAGTTATCATGTGACAATCAGAGTTGCATGGCGATTGCAAAGAACACGGTGTTCCACGCTCGCACAAAACACATTGAGATTCAATATCACTTTGTACACGACCTCATCATGGATGGAGAGGTCGACTTGGTGTACTGTCCAACTACAGAGAATGCTGCAGACATCTTCACGAAGGCTCTTGGAAGAGACTTACTGGAGAGGCATCTTCATCGACTTGGCATTGGGTCGAAAAAGTAAGTTCACTTGCAGGTGGATATTGAGGGGGGGTGTTAGATATCAATGCTCCACTCTCGTGTAACTACGTGGGAACCAGCTAACTCTACTTGTAAGCCCCCCATATGAGGAGAAGGCATTTGAGTAGCTCGGTTATCCAGTAGGTCCTGGTTGGGACACCAAATGGGGGCCATGTGTGGCCTGATGGTTGGATGGCTTCAGATAGAGTTGGCACACCGCCAACTAGGCTACATGCAAGTGCGAAAAGGCATCCCTTGACTGACCGCACTGAGGGTAGACGGAGCATTTCTCGGGGCAGCCCACTCTCGGGTTGCAGGACCCGTTTGGAGCCTCAGATAATCCCGGATGGCTCTGGGCCGAACGGAGACCATAGGTTAGTTGCTCTGTTTTGCGCACCGGTTCTATCGTATGGTCGGTGGCCTATTTCGAGACTGCGACCGTTTTGGGCGGACTGGATCGGTCACCCAATTGAGCCTAACCGACTACGACTAGTGGCTATATAAGAGCAACCTCGTGAAGCCCATTTCATCACTGGCTTCAGCAACCCTGATTCCTTAGCATCCAACCTCCGTCTTCTACTGTTTCCAGCACACCATCGAAGCTTCTTTCACAGGAGCACACGGTTGGGAGGTAGCGCCATCTATTGTATCAGTTCTACAGTAATCAAAATTTTGATTCTCCATACTATCTTGTTTTCTCTCTTGCGTACGAGATCTTCTTATTTGTTGAGCACAGACGTTGTATTATTTTCTTACAGGAAATAATAATCGACTATGCACAATCGAAGTTTATATTTTCAAGTCTCAAGGGTTGATCTAGCTATTATGTGCACTAATTCATGTCGATATATTTTAATATTTTTGCATTAACTTTACAAGTCCACCTAATTTATCGAAAACCACTTAAATCACTTATACCACTTAGTTCACTTAGATCACTTAAACTACTTAGTCCACTTAAATCACTTAGTCCACTTAAATCACCTAGTCCACTTAAATCACTTAAGTCACTTAGTCCACTTAAATCACTTAAGTCACTTATATCACTTAGTCCACTTGAATCACTTAACTCACTTATATCACTTGAACCATCATTGCAGAAGAAGAGTATTATAAAGATATATGTAGTTTACAATGTACATAATTATGCAGTAGGATCCACATCTATCGTTCCCTGAGTGCTTGGTCCTGCACCCTGTGAATCTATTTTAGTGAGGTCCTCAAAATAAAAAATGTCAGTATCCTCAGCTGCATCGAAATCTCCAAATGCGTGTCTGTAGCGTGCAAGCTCAAACTCCAACGTCTATACGCATGCTTACAGGTCCTCAATCTCTTTGGCTTGTGATGCAATGCAATCTTGTAACTCCTCAGCAGTAACACCTTGTTGACGGAGAGGTATGGCAGATGTGGCCAAGTCAACAAGATCACTGTGTGCTTGGGGAGTTAGCACACGAGGTCTTTGAGACATGGGCTCTCTTGCACTCTGCAGGGCATCCTTTTCCTGTTCCTGACAAGTTATTCTTATCATTCCAATCCATTTGTCGATGCAAGACGTCGTAGACATACACCTGCTGAATGAAATACAAGGGTATTTTCTAGTTGTTGGGGATGCTTCCTTCCACCTCTATGAATCGTTGGAGAAAGATGTGGGCTAGGGTTTTGTGCCACAAGTCTGACAACTTGGGCTGTGCATATTTATTCCTAGCATTTTCTAAATGAAGAAACAAGGTGTTTCTTACGAACTCTGATGGACATAGTCTCTATACTTGTCGAAGAGAGACTGGTCGCCTTGCATGGTATCATCATCCACTAGACTAGTAGCAAAAATACCTAGCCCCTCTCTGCCTAGCATCTCTCTTTGTGCTTGTAAGATATCCTGAGCCTCGGTGTGATTTAGCTAGTCTGCTAAATCAGCCTCTTGAGGCACAAAAGCACCTTGTGGGCCCTCTTGGACTAGAGGTTGCTCTAGTTGGGGAGGATCCTATGGGAGAATGTTCTCTAAGTTCTCTCCCTCCATGCTCATACTTAGCCTAAAAAATGACAAGATAGAATTAATTTGCAACCACAAATAATATTAAACAATTAAACAATATTAAACTTATACAAATAATATTTAAATATTTATTGTCGCATCATTTATCATATTTTAAAATTGGACCATCATTTTTATCGCATTATTCACTTATGCAAATAATATTTAAACATTAATTATTGCATCATTTATCATATTTGACAATTGGATCATCATTTTTATCGCATCATTTACTTATACAAACAATATTTAAACATTACTTATCACATCATTTATCATGTCACTGTAAATATACAAACTTGAACAATGGAGTGGATCCAAACTTGGATGATATATAAAAATAACAATGTTACAAGTATTCATGGTCAGTCACTCATGTTACATCCTGTCCAAGAAAGACTCAGTCATTTGCTGGTCTAAGTCCTTGGTTTGGTTTGAGCTGTATACCACATCTTGGAGCAATGTAAAAAACCCCACAAAAATCTGCAGTATTTGGATGTCTATTCGGTTTGGTTGACGTTCCTTGAACCGCAAGTCATCGTAGACGCCCTATTAGAGCTTCTGCGGGTCCCATACTTGGTGATGGTGCACAAATGTCTAAGATATTCAAGATGTGATGAGACATGGTGTACACATCTTGTGCAACATCGAAAGATGGGGGATTGGTGTAGAGGCACTCTGGAGCAACGTGATGAAACCTAGCAATGGAACTCCGCACAGAGTTGGGGCTATCACTGAGTATGCAAGATAGTGCTTTCTACTGCTACATGGGGTCATCATTCCCCAATCACAAATGCCTAGATACACCTCCTCAGATGACTCCGAGAAGTGTAGCATAATGTTTTTTGCATGCAAATCATTATGCAGGACATTGTGTTGGTGCATGTAATGAATAGTGCGAACTAGTGCACTTAAAATATCAAATACAATTAGGAGGGACTACCTCCAGTGGTAGAAATGCCCATGGACTCACTGCAATAAAAGAGCCTGACACAATAGGAAAATCCAGATCATCGTGAACATATCCTTGAGGAAGATAAAGAGGATCATATCACATTTATAGATGCAAATGAAGCAATTGCCCTCCTACAAAAGTTTCAAATGCAACAAAGAGAACAAAACCAATGCATCCAAATGGCTTGTAAAGCATACACTACAACCCAATGCAAACCATGCATGAGCACACATGGCTCAAATGGTAACCAAAGTGATATGCATAAGGTATATCCAAAAAATCATGGCCCCATCGTAATGATCGCTAGTGAAAATAGAACCTGAGATGCCTCCAAACATGGGCATCACTACAGACTCAGCAAGGAAATTTGCAAATATCTCTCTTCCAGTGGAACTCCAAAATCCCAACTGATGAATGGGGAGTCAACCGTTGTAATTGACCTATAATCCAAAAATCAAAGGTTTGAAGCTTTAAATGGATTTTTGACAGAGAAACAAACAGTTCAGCACCTCAGAGAGACAGAACTTCTCCAAGTCTCCATGAAATTGCACAAAAGCTGGCAGGTAGGGGTTTTTGGGCCTCCAAAATGCAATGGAACAGACAATTTTGGAAATCATGGTCCCAACCATCGGGTCCAACACACGGACCAAAAAATGTTTTTGTAAACAATCCTATTTGTAAACAACACTGGAGTGTGAATGATGAGCAACACAAAAGTTTTAGGACCTCCTAAGTCCACCAAAACTCACAAATGTACAAATGGTTTCTTCAAACTTGAGTTCCAACACACTCTGCAAGTCATTTTGGACTCTCAGTCATCAAAAGGAATAGGGAAATCATTAAAAAACATATTTTTCCTCCAAAACCACCTGCTAGCTTGCAAAAAACCACTCAGAGAACTTTCCAAGGTCTCTACACATGAGGATGTAGGTAAAGTCATGCAATGGAGCTTATCCTTTTGGATACATGCACCCTCATGAGAGACCTAGAGCACATGATTACTATTGGTCCATACATGATGGACACTTGGCAGATATTGATAGGAGGATCTTTGATGGAAGTTCTGGAGACTACGCTGCATGGTGACTCTTGGCAGCCCTCAGACATTGGCGGTGGTCATGGCAGTGACCTCCTTCTCCAATAAAGCTCCAAATTGATGCTGATCTCGCTCTCTTTGTCGAGGCATTCGTGCCTATAGTGGTTGAAGCTATATGCTTCATAGTAGTGTGTGAGTCTATGTACTGCCAACAATTCAAGTATAGGTGCAGCACAGTCCAGCCCTGAGTCTCTTGTTCAAGCATTTAGAATAAAATACTAAGTCATTTCCTATGTCTAAACTATTCGCAATCCTTGAACTATCTAAGTTAAATTTATATGTGAAGAGTGAACCACAACAAGAGGTATCAGAGTGGGTAAGAGAGTCTATTGTGAGTGACTGTGAGGTTGTCGTCCGATTGCAAGTTGTTCTAAGTTATTTGTTTGAGTTTTTTCTTTTGCATGCATGTCGCAAAGATCGATCAGAAGGATGGAGGGAGCAGTGTTTGTCCATCCATGACAAGTAAGGAGACCAAGAAGTAAGTGTGGTCAATGATAGCGATCCACTCTTGATTTACTAGCTGAATCATGTTTCCAAGACCAGCTGGGCATTGCATCTTGTATCTATGGAGTTTGTGAGTAGGACAAAGTTTGAAACTTCGATCGTGAAGTTTAGTGTCCAAGGAATTTTGCAAGTTGGCAACTATATACCAAGCTTTGGTTCATGCAGAAGGGATCATGGGACATGGTGTCTAGCACGAGGAAGGAACCAACATCACGAGAAGCCGAGAAACGAGCCTAGATAAAGCAAAATGATAAAGCAATGGGCATGATGGGACGCGCTCTGGGAGAGGAGTATTTCCATCACCTTGAAATGACAAAATCATCAGCTGCAGCAAACTGGACTATTCTTGAGGCACTATTTGGTGTGAAGATGTGCCATTCAAAGTCCAATTTGAAACAACAATTATACAACTTACATATGGATTATAGTGAGGAGCTTGCTACATTTTTGAATCACATGCAGTTAGTCTTAAAGCAGCTTCAGGAGCTTGGGTCAAAGACAGAAGATGAGGATCAGAAGGCAATTCTTTTGAAAAGTCTTCCTTCAAAATATATTGAGATAGCACATATCCTACGCCTAGATGATGAGGTATATTTCATTGACTGTGTAGGACTTCTCATGGTAGAGGAAAAGCATGAAGAAAATATGTTCACTTGTGGCGATATTGTGTATGCAGCAAAGGATAAGAGATTTTCAAGCAAAGATCGATGGACTTGCTATTACTGCAGAAAGCCTGGGCATATAGAGAGGTTCTGTAATAAGAAACATAAAGATGAAGAGATCAAATGAGGAAAGGATAGTGCTTGTGTAGTTGAAGAATTACCGGGACAGAATCACATGGTAGGTTTTGTTTCAGACAATCTCCCCGACCAAGATTGGGTGTTTTGAGTTTGAGTTCATTTTTGAGTGATAGTATGTGTTTGTATGTTGACTTTGTGCCAACATGAACTTATGTAGAAAGAGAATGTGATACAACTTTGTGTTACAACTTTGTGATACAACTTTGTGATACAACTTTGTGTAACAACTTTGTGTTACAACTTCTACATGTAGAAAGAGAATGTGTTACAACTTTGTGTTACAACTTTGTCATATAACTTTGTGTTACAACTTTGTGTTACAACTTCTACATATGACTTCTACATGTAGAAAGAGAATGTGTTACAACTTTGTGTTACAACTTCTACATGTAGAAAGAGAAAGTGTTACAACTTTGTGTTACAACTTTGTGATACAACTTTGTGTTACAACTTTGTGATACAACTTTGTGTTACAACTTTGTGTTACGATTCCTACATGCAGAGAGAGAAGCTCTCCAACTTCTATAAATACCCCATAATGGAATGAAGCCCACACTCTTTGGAGCATTATGTTGAGTCTACTTTGGTATTCCAAGCATTTGTCTCAAGTGTCCATGCTTCCTTGCACTCCACGTCCAAAAGCATGTCCTAACCTTGCAACTCCTCCTCCCCTTTCCTCCAACCTTGCAACCCACCCTCTCCCTCTCCTCCTCCCTCCTCGTCCTCCCTCCTCCTCCTCCTCCTCCTCCTCCTCTCTCCTCCTCCTCCCTCTTCCTCCTCCTCCTCCTCCTCTCTCCTCCCCCTCCCTTTTCCTCCTCCCTCCTCTCTCTTCTTTCCCCCATGCTCTTACACCTTCTTTCTCTCCCACTCCTATGCTCTGCCTAAACCCTTTGTTCCTCATCCCTTAAACTCCATGATCTACAAGGGAGACGAGTTCTCCACCATGTAATCTACCCTGAACCTTGGAACCTCCTTCTAACCCTGGACTCCTAAACCCTCGAACCTCCTTCTAAACCTTGTATTTCCTTCTAAATGTTGGGATATCTCAAGGTGTATGCCTCAGGCACACCTTATGTTTCTATGTGTAAGTGCTAAAGGCACAGTTAGGTGCCCACAAGCACAGTTAGGTGGTGGAGAGCCACATAGGATGATTGAGAGAATCTAGGAGCAGATTGAGGAGATGATTGTGGAGCTCTGAGGTCATCAGTGATGTCAGTGAGCATGTATGAGGTGCCTACTTAAGGACCTCACTCTTCTTCATTCTACAAGCAAGTGTCTACAAGCAAGTAATGCAAGTATTCTGAGTTTGTGTCCACTCTTTCCTTTCCTTTCAGCCTTCCAACATGGTATCAGAGCCCTTTGATCCCCCTTGAGCCCATTTTTGCCACATCATCATCTTCTTCTTCATCTTCTTCTTCTCCATTTTCCTCTTTCTTCCCAAAATCTTTGAGAGCTTGGTTCCCCACCTACAAACGACCATTGCCCAAACCCTTTGAGCTGGAAACTCCTCTAGTATGGGCGAACTTCCACCTGCAAGCAATTGAAGAAAAAACGTCTGTGGTGGCTGCCATTCTCCAAACAGGGAATTTCTTCTGTTGCTCAATACTCCCTGCCTGCTCTGCCATTGCCTGAGCCCTCTTAGGAGTAGATGGGCGACCTCAAGACGAAGATTTTGAGCCATTTTTTAGGTCATTTGGTTTAGTAACGAGGGAGAAATTGTCAAAACTCAGTTTCAGCCTGTAGCAACTCTCTCGGGCAAAAGTGCACACCATTTCGTCCAACCTCTATGCTGGAACCTCTCTAGTATATGAGCTTTCTTTTGCTTCAGAAAGCCCTCTTTCCCTTGCTTTGAAGAGTGAGCTACAAGCCCTCCAAGTTCAGCTTTTCAGTTTTGACAGTTTTGGACAAGTTTTTGAAGATGATGCTACATAAAATGCTACTCTAGCATTTCTGGTTTTTTGAAGCTTTCAATAACTTCAGTACAAGTGTGGCTACAGTTTTGTTTTGAATTACTAAACCTGGTTTTGATTGGAAAGTATTTATTTTACCCACTTTTATGAAGCATGTAAGAAGAAGCATCATTGTTTGAATATTGGTCACTAGTCTTTGCTACATCAAGTGCTCATATTTTGGAAGTCTTTCAGTTATTTTTTCCTTGTAAGAGAGATAGACACTGCCCAATATTTGGGTTAGACCCTCTCATGACTACCCTATTTAATATCGAGAAGTTCAATGGAAAGGGCTTCCACACATGGCAGATGAAGGTGAAATTTGCATTGATGAGGGAGAACTTATGGGGACTTGTCAAACCGACTCCTACTGCTTCTTCTACAGCCTCCAATGCTGAAGAATCCTCAACTCCGACACGACCGGCAAGGGATCCAGCTAGAGAAGAAAAAGCATACGGTATTATTACTCTTGCTTTAGGAGATGATTATATTCACCATATCTCTGACTTGGAGTCTCCTTCGGAAGCTTGGCAGAAGCTTGACATGATTTTTGGTGCTAGCTCTCACATCTCTAAACTATCACTTAAAATCTCTTTCTTTGAATTGAAGATGGCTAGTGGTACTACTTTAGCAGCTCATGTCAACTATATGCGGAGTCTTATGACTCAATTAGCTTCTATCAACTCTCCTATTACTCCAGATGATGCTATGGCAGTGTTACTTAAGAGTATGCCTGAAGATTATGATCACATTGTTATCACTTTGAAAAATCTTCCTAATCCTAATCTTGAAGGTATTATCTCTGCTCTCCAAGAAGAAGAAAGGCATATGGAGCTCAAGAAAGGCAATGACACTGCTTATGCTGTAAAAGTCCAGAAGGGCAAGTATACCCCTTGCAATCATTGTGGAAAGACAAATCACCTTTCAAAGGACTTCTTCAAAATTAATCCATGCAAGCACTGTGGCAAGAACAACCATCCTTTGAAGATTATGCATTTTAAACACATCTCTATGTATGCTCCAGATCTCTCTTTTTATGTCAAGGTACTCAGCCTGGATAGTCCTCCAAAATGAATGAAAAAAAACTATTGTGTTTTGTGTGTTTTGTAAACACCTCTGGTCACCTTATGATGTAGGCCATGTGTATGTTTTGTTCCATGGTACCTCCTGCAGACATTGTGTGCATGTACATGCAGGGGAGATAACCATTGGAAGGTCTTTTTCTATCCCTTTTGTTTACCTTACACCCAAGGGAACCCTTGCTAGCATGAGAACCTAGCCATAGATTTATCCTTGACCACCATGAGATGGCATGAGAAACTATGAGACTAGATGTATCCTTGACATAGCCTGAGGCGTTTCCTTGAAGGGGGGTTTGTTGGGATATCTCAAGGTGTATGCCTCAGGCACACCTTATGTTTCTATGTGTGAGTGCTAAAGGCATAGTTAGGTGCCCACAAGCACAGTTAGGTGGTGGAGAGCCACATAGGGATGATTGAGAGAATCTAGGAGCAGATTGAGGAGATGATTGTGGAGCTCTGAGGTCATCAGTGATGTCAGTGAGCATGTATGAGGTGCCTACTTAAGGACCTCACTCTTCTTCATTCTACAAGCAAGTAATGCAAGTATTCTGAGTTTGTGTCCACTCTTTCCTTTCCTTTCAGCCTTCCAACACTAAACCCATGAACCTCCTTCTAACCTTGGAACCTCCTTCTAAACCTTGGATCCTCCTTCTAACCCTGAACTCCTTCTAAACCCTGGAACCTCTTTCTAAACCCTGGAACTCCTTTTAAACCCTAGAACCTCCTTCTAAACCCTGGAACTCCTTCTAAACCCTGGAACCTCCTTCTGAACCCTGGAACCTCCTTCTAATCTTGGAACCTCCTTCTAACCCTTAAACTCCTCCTAAACCCTACAACTCCCAATGAAGGCAAAAGCCTTCATTACCTCAATCATGATGATACATGTTCCTTTTACACATGCATGCACTTTGTTTGCTTACCACACTTAAGCCTACATCTCTCACCAGGAACACGACTCGAGGTCCTAAGCTACACATACTACAACCGACAACCCCAGTATATTTGTAGGTGACAAAAAGCCTCAGAACCCTACATACTCAGAGAACCCAGCTCTTCCTACGAAAGCAGTAGGAAAGAGCCAACATTTGGCGCCATTGCCGGGGAGACTAGCATCTCAAGTAGCGAGTAAACATACGTAGGTATGTGTAAAAAACAAACTACTTTGAACTTTCACGAACATAACACTCAAGGGCAAGGAGAGTAAAATTTTTTTTCCATTTCAAGCCAAACATATCTACCCCAAGCATCAACCTTGGATTACTACCTTAAGAAATTGTCTTTATTTCTTAGATAGAAGCCACATGATATACAATCAGGCTAGGTAGTGGACACGAATGCATAGAGCTTGCAATTTA